>NC_090320.1:143884645-144189608 GCF_040869045.1 Eurosta solidaginis
TTTCAGTCAATAAAATTCATTCACTACGTTTAAACAAATCGTTTTCCATCGGGATATGGGCCTAGACCCGGAGTTGCTGGACGAGAATGCATTGGCAACAATTGTTTTAAGTGTGAAATCATTTAAAAGAAGCGAAGACATCGGCGCAGGCGTGGGAACAGCTTCAGAATGTGTATAAACCTAGAGGGCCAGTACAAAAGGTGGCATTTATAAGAAATTGCTGAACCCACGTATGCGGGAAGGCGAAGGTATGTCAAGTTATTTGAATTCGTTTGCGGAGGTTACAGGGAAATTGTCCGAAACTGGTATTGACTTACAAGAAGAGCTTCAAACGATCATTTTGCTAGATAGTCTACCAAGGGAGGTTGAAAATTTTGTAATTGCCATCGAAACGCGCGATGAACTTCCTAAGTATAACGTGCTTAAGGTTAAACTTTTGGAAGAAGCGGAAAGAAGAGGTCAACATGCTGATACTCAAGTTGAAAATAGTCAGCAGGCCTTTGGTGCTAGCAATGCAGCAAAGAAACATCAGATATCGGCGAAAGAAAATTCCCATTTTACTGGTAAATGCTTTAAGTGTGGAAAAAAAGGCCACTATGCGAACAAATGTGAGAAAGGTAAGAAAGGGGAACAATCCTCATTTTCTACGGTTGGTGTTGCAGAAACAAAAGCTCTTGATAAGACATCATGGTATCTTGATAGTGGTGCCACATCTCATATGTGCAATAACAAAACCTTATTTTCTAAGTTAACAGATCATAAGGAGAAAATAATGCTAGCAGGGGATGCGTACATAGAGACTCAGGGCAAAGGCGAAGTGAAATTGTTTTACAAGCAAAGATAGTTTTGAAAAATGTTCTTTATTCACCAAAGCTCAAGGCGAATTTCATATCGGTGAGTAAAGCGGTTCAGCATGGTTTGATAGCAATTTTTTCGTCCGATCATGCAGTTCTGAAGAATGCAGCAAATGAGGTTATACTCAAAGCTATGAGACAAGAAAATTTGTTTGTGATCTCAAGTGAAACAGAGCGTTTGTTCACCATTACGGGTGAGCGAGAAATATGGCAAAACAGATACGGTCATTTAAACTATCAAAGTTTAAGTCAGTTAGTTCAGCATGATATGGTTCGTGGAATGCCATCAATTAAAAGCAGCGAAAAATATCATTGCGACACATGCATGGTAAGCAAAATACATACTTTGCCATTCTCAAGTTCTGAGAGTCGTGCTACAGAGTTGTTGGAGCTGATTCATAGCGACGTATGCGGCCCTATCAATGTAAGCTCACTAGGTGGCTCCAGATATTTCCTTACTTTTATCGATGATAATTCAAGGCAGATATTTGTATATTTTTTGAAGGCTAAGTCAGAAGTTTTCGACAAGTTCAAGGTTTTCAAGCAACAGGTGGAACGACAAACTGGACGTAACATTAAGGTGTTACGCAGTGATAATGGCCGCGAATATTTTATTTATTTATTTATTTATTTGTTAGTCTACAAATTTTACAATCAATCAGACTAAATATGATTGAATGAATGAATATAAATGCGGATTACAGTGTAAAATTAACAAGCATACATAGTGAGCAAAATTATATTATAAAATATGTATATACATATATTATTGAATCAGTTGTCGGGATGGACTGTGATGCCGAGCAACGGAATTGATTATCAGTGCTGTCGGAATGGACGTGATTTCGAGCAGCTGATGTATATTTAACACAATAGTAGGGCTGCGATGTGTGGGAGGTTGGAAAGGACGTGATTCCAAGCCACCCGCCCAAAGTAACTATTGATTATTAGTGCTGTCGGAATGGACGTGATTTCAGCAGCTGATGTATATTTAACACACAATGAGTGGGCTGTGATGTGTGGGAGGTTGGAAAGGACGTGATTCCGAGCCACCCGCCCAAAGTAACTATTGATTATTAGTGCTGTCGGAATGGACGTGATTTCGAGCAGCTGATGTATATTTAACACACAATGAGTAGGGCTGCGATGTGTGGGAGGTTGGAAAGGACGTGATTCCAAGCCACCCGCCCAAAGTAACTGGAGCAGGTAACAGATTTAGTTTAGCATGTGATTTTGAAACAGTTATGAGTTCAAGGCAGTGAGTATATATTTTTTTATACTGTAAAGTGTGTCGCAAGTATCAATACTATTGCAGTGATTATTGAAATCTTGACACAGACAACGAAGAGGTTCATGCATTTGAAAATTCGATCTACATGTATTTAAATATAGCGGTTGGAAATACCGAGAGGGCCTAAAAGGGACATTAAACATCACCTCGCCAAGCAGAAATGGACTGTTTATCATCCCCCTTAATAGTTTTACCATAAATAAAACGCCAAGCATCTCCCTACGGCTCTGTAGTGAAGGCAGCTGTAAAAGTTTTAACCGGCTGCAATAGGGAGGTAGGTTCCTTGATGGATCCCAGGGCAAATGATTTAAAGCAAAGAGCCAAAATTGCTTCTGGACCGATTCCAATTTTTCGCTATGAACCTGATAACGCGGGTTCCAGGTAATGGAAGCATATTCCAATATAGGTCTTACTAACGATAAAAAAAAGAGTTTTAGTGACATAGGGGTCATTGAATTCCTTTGACCACCTTTTTACGAAAACCAAAGTGCCTCTAGCCCTATTCACACACGATTCGATATGTAATTTGAAGTCCAGTTTAGGTCCATTATAACGCCAAGGTCAGTAAAGTTTGTGACTTGCTTAATGATATAATCGCCTATCATGTACTGATAGGAGAGTTTACAGATTATTTGCAGCAACACGGAATTCGTCGGGAGTTGTCGGTTCCATATACACCGCAACAAAATGGTTTCGCCGAACGTGCAAATCGCACTTTGGTTGAAATGGCGCGTTCAATGCTGGTTCATGCTGGCCTCAGCTCGAAGTTGTGGGCGGAAGCAGTTGCGACTGCAGCATATATTAGAAACAGGTGTCCATCAAAAGCTATTGGTAACAAAACCCCGTATGAAATTTGGAACGGAAGAAAACCTTATGTTGGTGATTTGCGCATATTTGGCTCAAAGGCTGTTGCTTTGAACAAAGTCCGTAAGGGAAAATTTGATGCTAAAGGTGAGAATTTGTTAATGATGGGTTATTCCATGGTATCGACTGTATAATGCTAAAACGCAGAAGGTAATTGAGAGTGGAGATGTTCTATTTAATGAGAATATGCAAAAAGAGGCAGCTAATGACAATTTCCAATTTTATATTGAGACCGCCGAATTTCAAAGTCCGAATCAAAAAGGAGAGAGCCAAGGTGAAGGTATTTCTGATGGTGTTGAAAGTGGGTGTGAAAATGTCCAAGAAGAAAATTTTGACACAGCGGAAGAAGACGAAAAAAGTGACGAAGGTAGTGGTACTCCAAAAATTGGTCCAGGTAGACCAAGACTTATTCGTGGTAATAGAGGTCGTCCCAAGAAACAGTATAATATTCTGAGTAGTGCAGTAAATGAAGATATTCCACAGACCTATGCAGAGGCTATTTCGAGCACAAAATGTGAAGAATGGAAGCAAGCAATGCAAGTTGAATTGACGGCACTTGAAAAAAATGGAACATGTACACAAGTTGAATTGCCACCAGGTGAGTCAATAATTGGTTCTAAATGGGTTTACACCATTAAGCAAGATAAGGACGGCAATATTGTAAGATATAAGGCGCGATTGGTAGCCAAAGGATGTTCTCAAAAATGGGGTGTAAATTATAATCAAACATTTGCGCCTGTATGTAGATTTGAAACCATTCGATTGATTTTTGCTCTCGCTGTAGAGCTAAAATTATATATGCATCAAATTGACGTGACCACGGCGTATCTTAATAGCGACTTACGAGATACTGTTTTTATCAAACAACCGGAAGGTTTTGTTTGCGGCGATAATCCTCGTAATGTGTTGAAACTGAATAAGGCCATATACGGTTTGAAACAGTCAGGAAGGGAGTGGAATGCGAAACTGGACACCACTCTGCGTGAGATCGGCTTTATTCCTTGCAACAATGAGCCCTGTTTATATCGACAACACGGAAATCAAAATTTGAATCTAATTTTGGTTTATGTAGATGACATTATCATCGCAAGTCAAACGAAAAAGACTTATTACATATTAAAAAAAATACTACTGAGAGATTCAAAAGCGTAGACGGTGGTCCTCTAAATTCGTTTTTGCGAATGGACATTCAACGTGAAGGTGAGCGTGATAATATAACGGTAAGCCAGACATATTATATAAAGGAACTGTTGAAACAGCATGGTATTGAGAGCGACACCGCTTGACGCTGGATATCAACTTGTGTGTAATAACGATACATGTAAGAAGGTAGATTTAAAGACTTATCAATTTTCGGTGGGTGCGTTGATGTGGCTAGGACTTACAACAAGACCTCATATTTTGCATTCAGTTGCGAAGCTTGCACAGCGTTGTACAAATCCACATATTGAGCATATGGCAGGAATGAAACATGTTTTGAGATATTTGGCCACAACAATCGACAAAAAGTTAACCTATGAAGCTACTGGAAAGGCTTTGATAGGTTATGTGGATGCTGACTGGGGTGGTGATCAGTCTGATCGCAAGTCATATACGGGTTACGTTTTTTGTTTAGCAAATGACCCAATTTCATGGAAGTCAGAAAAGCAGCACAGAGTAGCTCTTAGTAGCACGGAAGCGGAGTATATGGCGCTATCATCAGCATTCAAAGAAGCGATTCATTTGAGGAGATTAATCATAGAAATCGGATGTGGCGAAGAAAGTACACCAACAACAATTTTGAATGATAATCTTAGCGCTCAGCAACTAGCAAAGAATCCAGTACATCACGCACGTAGCAAGCACATAGATATCAGATATCATTTCATTAGAGAAATCATAAAGAAAGGCGATGTTTGTTTGAACTATCTTTCGACTGATTCTATGTTAGCAGATATTTTCACAAAAAATATGTCAAAAGGAAAACATTTACAATTTGTACAATCATTAAATTTAAAATAATTATTGTATTGAGGAAGGGTGTTAAAAAATGTGCCTATATACTTTGTACTTTCGTACTTGAATTACAATACTATAATTACATCTTAGTAAGCAATGTTTTTCCTGAATGACTTTTGTACAACATTAAAAAGATTTTTTCAGTCAATAAAATTCATTCACTGCGTTTAAACAAATCGTTTTTCATCAATTTTAATGGACTGTATTTTATTAAGTTTGTTATTTTTAATGTTATTTATGGTGTATTTAAAACACGGGACGATGCAAAGCATCGGTACACCTTTATTTATTTAATTTATCTTTATTTTAATGTATTCAGTTCATTAAGTATATTATTTTTAATTTTATTTATGGTGTATTTAAAACACGGGACGATGCAAAGCAAAGGTACACCGTTATTTATTTAATTTATCTTTATTTTAATGTATTCAATTTATTAAGTTTGTTATTTTTAATTTTATTTATGGTGTATTTGAAACACGGGACGATGCAAAGCATCGGTACACCTTTATTTATTTAATTTGTCTTTATTTTAATGTATTTAATTTTATTTATATTGTATTTAAAACACGGGACGATGCAAAGCATCGGTGCACCTCTATTTATTTAATTTGTGGCGAGCATAGGGAACTCTGAGGTTTCGCTCTAATGAGCCACCTCATCTTCTATTTGAAGACCCCTTTAAAAATGTGATGTGGAGGCGAGCACTGGGCTCTGAGGTATTGGCACCCCATCTTCTACTCGAAGAACCTCGATTTTAAATTAAAAACTAAAACTATGTCTTTAGAATATTTCATAAGCCGGATGAGAATTTCAGGCCTTATGAAACAGACGAAAAAAAAGTCATAATTTAAGTCGCTTACACAATGAGTATAAATAAATTTGGGCATTCCTCATTTGGTAATAGTCGGTCGAAAACGAAAACAATGCTAGACGGAAATAAAAGCCTTAATTTAAACAAGAAAAGAATAATTAACCTAGCTGCTCCTATAGAAGACGATGATGCCATTTTGAAAGTATTCTTTTTCGAAGAGTTAAATAAGATAAAAACTAAATTGGAACATCAAATACAATCCTGAATAATAGTATTGAAAATGATGTATCGATTCTTGAGGAATTAATAGATCGGCGAATAAAAAGTGAATGTGGGGAGGAATTAAGTAATATAAACAACTATTTATCTATTATTGAGGATTATTTATTGCGTTTCGTTGTGTTGAAACAACATCCTACGGAAAAAGATGTAGAAGTGCTAAAAATAAAGTTCCCTACTATAAAAGCATTAACAAAATGAATAACAAAAGAGCTACTGTGGAAGAATTACATAAACAAGCTAGAAAAAAATTTAAACGAAGACGTGTTATTATTAAAGGAATCGATGATTTATGGCAAGCTGACTTGGTGGTAATGACTCAGTATTCAAATAGCAATAATCATTATCAGTATATATTAACTGTAATCGATACAATTTCCAAAAAAGCATGGGCTGAAGCAGTTAGAGATAAAACTAAAGAAAATGTCACAAATGCAATGGCTAAGATTTTAAATTCAAGTAACCGAATACCGAAAAACCTGCAAACAGATGATGGAAAGGAATTTTATAATACTAACTTTAAGAGATTATTACAAACAAAAAATATAAATCATTATTCAACATTTTCATCATTAAAAGCATCTATAATAGAGCGATTCAATAGAACATTAAAAGGAATGATGTGGAAAGAATTTAGTTTTCGGGGAACTTATAATGGATTGATATCTATAAAAATTTAGACAATGATTATAATAATACTATTCACAGGACCATCAAAATGACTCCAAATGAGGTAAATTCCTCGAATGAACAACATTTATTGGACACTGCGTACAACAATTTAAAAGTTTTTCATAGACCAAAATTTAAAATTAATGATGAGGTTAGAATAAGTAAATATAAACATGTATTTAAAAAAGGGTATACACCAAATTGGACAACAGAAATTTTTAAAATAAAGTCAATTAAAAACACAACCCTACAACATATATACTTGAAGACTATCTAGGTAATACTACTAAGGGAGGATTTTATGAATATGAACTTTTGAAAAATAAACTCCCTCATGTATATTTAATTGAAAAAGTTTTGAAACGTCGAAGCAATAGAGTTTATGTTAAATGGTTAGGATTCTCTTCTGAACACAATTCCTGGGTGGAGGTCAATGATTTAAATTAATAAAGTAAATAAATAAACAAATAAATAGAAAAGTGTTTTAATAATTATTTCAGTTAAGTATTTAATGATAGCCTATCAACATGTCGATTACATTAACAATAAGTGGTAATTCATCTATACTGATTGCAAATTATTTCCCTCCCATAGAACTCAAACAAGATTATGTCTGTGGGTTAATCAGTTTTGACTCATATCATACAATTCCAAATGTGGACAAAGAAAACAATTTGTTTCACATTGGATCGAATGTTATTGAGATACCTGTTGGAACATATGAAATGGATGATACAGTTGAGACAATTACTAAAATATATGACCCTTCAAATCAAGGGTATATTGATATAAGCGCTAACCCTAATATATTTCGAACTGAAATTATGAGCTTTAGGGAAGAAGTAAATTTTGATAAAGAATGCTCAATTGGTCCATTACTAGGTTTCAGTAGAAGAGTACTGATGCCGGGGATTGTTCATTACTCCGACAATCCAGTGGATATAACAAAAATAAACACGATATCTGTTGAATGTAATATCATCAACGGATCATATATAAATGAACTATCTGTGCATACAATTCATCAGTTTTCGCTTAGAGTTAGTCCAGGATATAAAATCTCAGAAACACCTGCTAATGTTATATATTTACCGGTTAAGAAAAAAATAAATAAATGTAAGGCGCGATAACCTCCGAAGAGATCTAAGGCCGAGCTTCTTTTCCAATTTGCGTCGTGCTTTTCTTGATTTTCCCTACAAATTGGCCGGACGGGACCTACATGTTTTATGCCGACTCCGAACGGCATCTGCAAGGCAGATGAGTTTTCACTGAGAGCTTTTCATGGCAGAAATACACTCGGAGCGCTTGCCAAACACTGCCGAGGGGCGACCCCGCTTAGAAAAATTTTCTTCAAATTGAAAAACTTTATTTCTAAAATTTTGATGTTGCTTTGCCCGGGGTGCGAACCCAGGGCATACGGTGTGATAGGCGGAGCACGCTACCATCACACCACGGTGGCCGGGATTACCGGTTAATACACGTCAAATAAGCACTCTAGTTCTTAGAGTTGATGATCAAACTGGTAGCTTGGTTAATTTTCGTGGAGAGAAAATATCAATAAGACTGCATTTAAAACCTATCTAAAAAATTATAATTTTTAATAAAAAGCCACCACATACAGATTTTTTGAATAATTTTCAATCAGCCTCAAAAGTATTGGCTACAAAAACAAAAAATATACACTCTAAAGAAGTAAAATCTCCTGTTCAACATAAAATTGATTTAACCCCCGCGAATGAGGAGTTCCTAATAAGTCTAGGGTTTAGTTTAAAAATTAGTGATATAATAAACGTTTTGTCCAAACCCATATTTGATAATAGCATAATAAACAAGTAAGGAAGGCTAAGTTCGGGTGTAACCGAACATTACATACTCAGTTGAGAGCTGTGGAGACAAAGTAAGGGAAATCACCATGTTGTAAAAGGAACCTAGGGTAACCCTGGAATGTGTTCAAATGGAAGGTATCAAAGAGTATTTTAAGAGGAAGTGGGCCATAGATCTATAGATGGACGCCATTTAGGGATATCGCCATAAAGGTGGACCAGGCCTGACTCGAGAATTTGTTTATACGATATGGGTATCAAATGAAATGTGTTAATGATAATTTTAAAAGGGAGTGGGCCTAAGTTCTATAGGTGGACGTCTTTTCGAGATATCGCCATAAAGGTGGACCAGGGTGACTCTAGAATTTATTTTGTACGATATGGGTATCAAGTAAAAGGTATTAATGACTATTTTAAAAGAGCGTGGGCCTAAGTTCTATACATGTACGCCTTTTCGAGATATCGCCATAAAGATGGACCAGGGGTGACTCTAGAATTTGTTTGTACGATATGAGTATCAAATGAAAGGTGTTAATGAGTATTTTAAGAGGGCGTGGGCCTTAGTTCTATATGTGGACGCCTTTTCGAGATATCGCCATAAACGTGGACCAGGGGTGACTCTAGAATTTGTTTGTACTATATGCGTATCAAATGAAAGTTGTTAATGAGTATTTTAAAAGGGAGTGGCCTAAGTTCTATAGGTGGACGCATTTCGGAATATCGTTATAAAAGTGGACCTGGGTTGACTCTAGAATGCGTTTGTACAATATGGGTGTCAAACGAAAAGTGTAATAAGTGTTTTAAAAGGGAGTGGGCCTTTGTTCTATGGGTGGACGCCTTTTCGGGATATCGCCATAAACGTGGACCAGGGGTGAATCTAGAATGCGTTTGTAGAATATGGGTATCAAATGGAAGGTGCTAATGAGTATTTTAAAAGGGTGTGGGCCTTAGTTCTATATGTGGACGCCTTTTCGAGATATCGCCATAAAGGTGGACCAGGGGTTACTCAAGAATTTGTTTGTACGATATGGGTATCAAATGAAAGGTGTTAATGAGTATTTTAAAAGGGCGTGGGTCTTAGTTCTATAGGTGGACGCCTTTTCGAGATATCTCCATAAAGGTAGACCAGGGGTAACTCTAGAATTTGTTTGTACGATATGGGTATCAAATGAAAGGTGTTAATGAGTATTTTAAAAGGGAGTGGGCCTTAGTTCTATATGTGGATGCCCTTTCGAGATATCGCCATAAAGGTGGGCCAGTGGTGACTCTAGAATTTTTGTGTATGATATGGGTATCAAATGAAAGGTGTTAATGAGTATTTTAAAAGGGTGTGGGCCTTAGTTCTATAGGTGGACGCCTTTTCGAGATATCGCCATAAAGGTGGACCAGGGGTGACTCCAGAATTTGTTTGTACGATATGGGTATCAAATGAAAGGTGTTAATGAGTATTTTAAAAGGGCGTGGGCCTTAGTTCTATAGGTGGACGCCTTTTCGAGATATCGACATAAAGGTGGACCAGGGGTGACTCTAGAATTTGCTTATACGATATGGGTATCAAATGAAAGGTGTTAATGAGTATTTTAAAAGGGAGTGGGCCTTAGTTCTATATGTGGACGCCTTTTCGAGATATCGCCATAAAGGTAGACCAGGGGTGACTCCAGAATTTGTTTGTACGATATGGGTATCAAATGAAAGGTGTTAATGAGTATTTTAAAAGGGCGTGGGCCTTAGTTCTATAGGTGGACGCCTTTTCGAGATATCGACATAAAGGTGGACCAGGGGTGACTCTAGAATTTGTTTATACGATATGGGTATCAAATGAAAGGTGTTAATGAGTATTTTAAAAGGGAGTGGGCCTTAGTTCTATATGTGGACGCCTTTTCGAGATATCGACATAAAGGTGGGCCAGGGGTGACTATAGAATTTTTTGTACGATATGGGTATCAAATGAAAGGTGTTAATGAGTATTTTAAAAAGGCGTGGGCCTTAGTTCTAGAGGTGGACGCCTTTTCGAGATATCGACATGAAGGTGGACCAGGGGTGACTCTAGAATTTGTTTGTACGATATGGGTATCAAATGAAAGGTGTTAATGAGTATTTTAAAAAGGAGTGGGCCTTAGTTCTATATGTGGACGCCTTTTCAAGATATCGCCATAAACGTGGACCAGGGGTGACTCTAGAATGTGTTTGTACGATATGGGCATCAAATTAAAGGTATTAATGAGGGGTTTAAAAGGGAGTGGCCCCCAGTTGTATATGTGAAGGCGTTTTCGAGATATCTACCAAAATGTGGACCAGGTGATCCAGAACATCATCTGTCGGGTACCGCTAATTTATTTATATATGTAATACCACGTACAGTATTCCTTCCAAGATTCCAAGGGCTTTTGATTTCGCCCTGCAAAACTTTTACATTTTCTTCTACTTAATATGGTAGGTGTCACACCCAGTTTACCAAGTTTTTTTCTAAAGTTATATTTTGCGTCAATAGACCAATACAATTACCATGTTTCATTCCTTTTTTCGTATTTGGTATATAATTATGGCATTTTTTTAATTTTTCGTAATTTTCGATATCGAAAAAGTGGGCGTGGTCATAGTCGGATTTCGGCCATTTTTTACACCAATACAAAGTGAGTTCAGATAAGTACGTGAACTGAGTTTAGTAAAGATATATCGATTTTTGCTCAAGTTATCGTGTTAACGGCCGAGCGGAAGGACAGACGGTCGACTGTGTATAAAAACTGGGCGTGGCTTCAACCGATTTCGCCCTTCTTCACAGAAAACAGTTATCGTCCTAGGAGCTAAGCCTCTACCAAATTTCACAAGGATTGGTTAATTTTTGTTCGACTTATGGCATTAAAAGCATCCTAGACAAATTAAATGAAAAAGGGCGGAGCCACGCCCATTTTGAAATTGTCTTTTATTTTTGTATTTTGTTGCACCATATCATTACTGGAGTTGAATATTGGCATAATTTACTTATATGCTGTAAAGATATTAACTTTTCTTTTAAAATTTGAATAAAAAAAAATTTTTTTTTAAAAAGTGGGCGTGGTCGTTCTCCGATTTTGCTAATTTTTATTAAGCAGACATAAAGTAATAAGAGTAACGTTCCTGCCAAAATTTCATCATGATATCTTCAACGACTGCCAAATTACAGCTTGCAAAACTTCTAAATTACCTTCTTTTAAAAGTGGGCGGTGCCACGCCCATTGTCCAAAATTTTACTAGTTTTCTGTTCTGCGTCATAAGATCAACTCACCTACCAAGTTTCATCGATTAATGCGTATTTGGTAATGAATTATCGCACTTTTTCGATTTTTCGAAATTTTCGATATCGAAAAAGTGGGCGTGGTTATTGTCCGATATCGTTCAGTTTAAATAGAGATCTGAGATGAGTGCCCAGGAACCTACATACCAAATTTCATCAATATATCTCAAAATTTACTCAAGTTATCGTGTTAACGGACAGACGGACGGACGGTGCGCGGCGACCCACCTTAATGTTCTGTTTGCACGTATTAATACGCTTACGAGATACTCGCTAAGCTGTAGCACGTTTGCTTAAATGCCCTAAGCTTGTCTGCGCGAGCAATCCCTGACCTATCACAATTAAATAGCGGAATTTATTATAGAAAAAAAAAACTGGTTTTGAGAAGATGGAAAAGGGCATAAAGGAGAACTAAAAAGATTCACCCACTCTGACTCTAAGTCAATGTATGAGCAATTATGCATGTACATATATTTTCCTCCTATTTTTCTCGCTGCTAAATAATTCAACAAGTTAGCGGCGGATTAGGAGCGCAATTATTAATATATGTACATACATATGTGCATATATGTCTCTTGGTATGATATATTATATATTAGCACTCACCTGGTCACTCCGTTGCTCCGGTACCGTCGCTCTTGAGTACCTGTTGCTGAAACAAAAAGAACTCAAAAACATATATGCTTTACATACATTCCTCTTTTGAGCGTGATCGCTGCGCTCCATTAGCTATCATTTAACTCGTGATATTCTACACGGTGGACCTCAATGCATGCGGTCGGAAAGTGCTTAACGAAATTTGCAAAAAAAAAATAAAAAGGTGAAACTAAAAAAAAGAATCTATGCGTTTTGTGGCTGGTAATGCCCAACGGGGCTCAGGAACCGAAGTTTCTGCTTTTATCGATGGCTGGGCGGAGCACGGGACCAAAGCGCTACGGGTACCAAGCCAATCCAAAAAAAGGTAACAAAACGTTCGTGAAATTTATGATGCGATAGTGGTATACAAAAAAATTGTAAGGGCATAAACAAGCAGATCTCAGGATGAGATTTTGACCCTGCATACAGGCCAGAATTTGCCCAAGCCCCGGTTGATTACTTGGGCCTAAGCCATGTGCTTATGCACGAAAGTGCGAGGGAAGCAAATCCCAGTAATTATCCGCTAAAAAGTAGGAATTGCTGCTTAGTGGATAGTAAGGAGAGATACTGCAAGAATTTTTACAGCAGTTCTCCACGGAACGCGAAAACTTAAAAAGAAAATGGTATAGAAGAAACCCAAACGAAAATAATAAAAAAAAAAAAATGCAAAAGCAAAAATTAAATGAAGAAAAGTGTAAAAAAAAATATCGTAGAGTTTACCTACAAAAGTAATCTAACGCAAAAAGCAACTTGACTTTTGCTCAAATACCAAAGGAAGAAAGTTCTAAATTAGACATAAAAAAAAAAATAAAAGAAAGTGAGGTTTCGTACCCCTCTGTCCTATCCTAAGTGATAATTCAAGTGTACATACAATACAATAAATTATACAAACATCAACAAAAATCTTTCGAGCTGCCTTATTTGGGTTCCGGATCAATTTCCAATGTTTGATGTCCCTTGATGTTGTTGTAGTGGTGATGGTGGCGGGGGTTGTTACTGTAGTTGCAGTTGCCGCTGTCTATCGGGCGTCTGTCGCTTCTTTTGCCTCAAGGTTGTTGGGCTTTCTTCCAACTTAGGTTTCTTGGTGGTGGTGATAGCGTGGTAGAAGTTTTGTTTAGTCGTGTGGTACCTTTTGGTTTTGTCTTGTTTTACTGGAGCTGGGCGTATTTTCTTCAGGTTTGGTGGCATCAAATTACCATTAGGCTTGTGGCTTTGGTGAGATTTAGTTGGTGATGCTGTTTGGGTATGTGCTCCCGTGCTAAGCAAGTGGTGGTGTGCAGTGTGTGTAGTGTTTCCTTCGGTGATGCGATCTAAAAAAATATAACAAAACCAAAATGGAAAATCATTAGAAATAGCTCATAGTGAATTATTTTGCGCATGCGCATGCCACAAATCACATTTTCTTGTCTATTGTTTGTTTGCCCAAATATCCATAACCGCACAGCTGTGAGCCTATCTGGCGGCAAGGATTGGGGCAAATGAACCTTTTATTTGCCTTGCTTTAACGACGGGGCATGGAGAATCCCAGACCCCCGTTCGTAAGCCAAGGGAAATATCTATTGTCTACAGAAGCACAATTGTTTAAAACTTACCTTGTACTCAGGCAAGTCGCCGAGGTTACACAAATCTGGAGGAGATGTGTCCAGCAATCCCGTGAGACGCAAAACTTTGGTCTAAATTTCAATTTACTTTAAGGACTGCACTCGCAATATATTCGCGCACAACTTCTAGTTTGTTCCTTTTTTTTTTTTTTCAAAGAACAATCAAATATTTCCACTAACTACTTTAGCACTTCACTGCACAGTTTACTTTCAACTTTGGCCCGTTGTCTTGTTTCACCCCCTTTTATAGCCAATCCCGGCCTATAGACAGTCAAGTAAGAAATGAAAAATTTTCACCAACACTTATGCAACTTACTTTCGGCTTTCCCGTATTCACACGTACATGCTCACCCACACGCAAAAGGTAGCACACACTCGCACGTATACAGTAGCACCCACTCACATACTCATCCGCGCATAAACTTTCCCTACATGATGCCCACACTACTTAAACAATGTTGCCAGCACTTCTGCAACACTGTTGTGGGTAGTATGCGGTTGTGTGTACATGTTGCGTGCCACTTTCAGCCAGTGTGAAGGAAAGGCCTGCGCTACAGCCCTTTTGAATCTTATCTTATTTGACCTAATAAAGTTTTTAAGAAATAAAATAAAAAATTCAAAAGGTTTATAAGCTATAAAGCCTTTTAAAGTTACATTTTTAAACAAAAGTTTTATTTTTCTAAACATAAGCTGTCGCTATACTTTCAGTGTATTCGCGTTTGTTCATAATCCTCAGGCCCTCAAGTGTATAGCGTGTCGTTTCTCTCTTACAATTTTCGCGTTTATGAAATCAGCTGAATGTCTAGTTGTTAACATGCATATGTTACGATATTGCTATGGTTGTCTTTTCTTTTAAACGGTTTTATTTAGCTTGATTTGACAGGCCGGCCGGTACAAATTTTGTAATTAAAATTTAAGTAACTTCCCGATAACTACAAACTTGAAACTTGGAATAAAGTTCAGAACCCGATGACAATGCAATTATAAGAAGAAAAAAACTGCGATAGGTGGCGCATGGATCGAAATATTTCAAAAAATCGTGTTGGTGGTCCGATTTGGTTCATATCATAATACATATATCAATAGAAAGCGACCTATGAAGAAAAATCGCGGCCAGGCGGCGCAAGGATCGAGATATTCAAAAAAATCGTATTTGTGGTCCGATTTGGCTCATATTTGGAGCAAATATTATATATAGTCCGGTAGATGTGACATCAAAATACTTTGGTCGAGTAAAGTATTGAGGACTTAGATTGTAAAAAATTGACAGGAAAGAGTCCTTGAGTCACTAAATGAACTAAATAGAATTAGAAATAATAGGGAATTAAATAAACACTAAAAACTTGAAAATAAAATAATTAAAAAAAAAAATTAAATTAAACGGTTTTATTGAAAACAGTACATATTTACATTAAGTAATAATAATACTAAAAGCTAGAACTAATTAGGTAGGTCCTAGGTCCTAGTCATCGCACTCCTCATCAATCTAGGACGTTGATCAAACAATTAAATAAAAGCGTTGGACGCGTCAAATTTCTATTGATAGTCATACGTAAGACCAACTGAAGCTTAATCAGGTTATGCTACGAAATAAATTTCTAAAGAGAAAAATAAACTCCAAAAAGAAAAAACATAGGCATTTCAAAGTGGGATTTTTCAAAACTTGCCCCTAAGACCCAAAGAGGGGGGGGGGGGGGGGGGGGGGGGGGACATCAGAATTCGTTTTAGAGGTATGGTTCCTTCGGCAAAGTTTCTTATTTTGATCCCTAGAATATGATTTTCACCGAGCAATGGGCGATTTTTTTGCCTCCCCACAAATAGACCCGGCCTAATGTCTAATCACTTTATGCATAGTTTTGTGTTGTTCATTCGCTTATTAGCAAGCAAGAAGCGAAGATCGTTTGTGAGCAATGGTCGGCAAATAGTGAAACATGGGCAAAATTCGTTAAATGAGTTTTTGCATTATACTTATCCGATATTAACTTGCGTGGAATATCTCCAATATATTTAGACAGTTTATGACAGGGGGTCATAACTGACCGCGAAAAAGGATGTAGTGCTAGGTCAAAATCGTATCTTTTGTAGCTAGTTTTCAGCTCTTTTGCGCCTGCAAAGCCAGTGGAAAAGAATATGTCACGTAGTAGCCTACGGAGACCAGAAACGAATGAAGGGCAAGGATAGCTTCAGAATTGCGGCTATGTGACATAATTTGCTTATCAATAATATGCGTCAGTTGCTTATCAAATGTATCATAGTACTCCGTTTTCGATAAATTTCCCTGCCACAAGATACTTATTTTATTTTCACCAAAATGGTCTTTTAAAAGTATATATTTGATCCGTTCAACTTAATTAAAAAACTATCTAGGATTTTTCTTCAGCTATTTATAAAATATTTGGGTTTTAAAATTTTTTCAAAAATATGCCAATTTTGTTTTAAATTTTGAAGCATTCTGTTATTGTGGAACCCTATTCACTTTTTAGCAAAGATATGCTCCTTTTGTACGACTGTAATACTGTTTTCACACAGAAACTTAATGATCTCATTTCACCTGGTAATGAAATCGTAAATTTTTTGCTTTCACACAGAAGTAACTGCTCGATTAGTATGAAGGATGAGACAGACAATCATGGCGGAACGATACAAGGCGGGAGCATGGTGATATACCTACAAACAAAAAAAATTCCATGTACTTGTAAATTCGATGGACAAATGTCAAAATCGTACTGCGCCGGTAGTTGATGTATCAAATCAAATAAAAAAGGTTATAATCAGCTGTTCGATGCGGCCACCTTGTATCGTTCCGCCATGCAGACAATGACATTTGCTTTGACAAATGACATTTTTAAGCACTGAACACACCAAAAACTAAGAAGCGGAAACGGAAGCGGAACGCTACCAACAGAGTTGCATTGTGCTTTTGACTTCATTAGGCATTCGATTAGCTACTAATGAAATAATAATAGATTCGAATTTTGTAGGGAAGATTGAGCTCAATAAGCGTCTTAATGTAGAAAAATGCCTTTATTATTCAATAAGCCGTCTGTGTGAAAATAGTATAACATTTTAAAAGAAGAAATACGTCTATGGAGTTTGGTAATGATTGATGACGCGTGGCCCACGCGTTGCACCGCAATCCTTAATTTTATGCTTGAATATTTTATTTTACACTAAACTAAACGTTATTTTTGCAGTTTTCTAAAATTAATTTTTGTGAAGCACCCTGTTCCTGTTACCCTCTGAGTATGACATTTTTAAAAGTTTAATTAATTAGCTTTCAGTACAGTTTAAATCTCTAAATATCTTCAATAGTTCAAAAGTTATGATTTTTGCAAAGAAAAACTCGAAAGGCGACACTGGTGCTTGCTATTTTTTATTTTCTGTATTCCGCTTTTTCAACCATAACAAACGCAACAAAATGAAAATATCGAAATCAGTTGTTCAGTTTGGCGAGACTAACGCACTGAAATTTATTTTCATACACATAGATAAAACAAATTATTCATATCTTATTTCACCTAAACCTAAAACTTTTTTTTTTATGAACAGGCCAAAGACAATTATGAAGGTTTGAATGGTACCGCTCGAACAATTACTTTGCAAACGCTTATGCATGCAAATATTTTACAACCGGGCAAATCTTTAATGACTATAGATTATTTGGGACAAAAATTTGTTGGGGATTTGATGGCGGATGGAAAAATAAAGTCACAAGAAACAGAAACTCTTTTTCTAACACCAAGTGCTTGGGCGATGTATTGTAAGCGCATTATAAATCCTGAAAAGAAAAGTGGGTGTGGGTGGGCATCTGTTAAATATAAAGGAAAAAAATTGGATGCCTACAAAAACTCGTGGCTCCGCAAATGTGCTTTGCAAAGGGACGTCAGCATGGGTGATCTCGTCTCAGGTAAGCTTTAGATTTTTATTTATATTTATTCATATATCTATTATTATTACAGTCTATTGATAATTAAACCTTGCAGACGAAAATACTAATTGAACCGCATAAAAAGGCTTTACTTAAATTGAGTTACGTTTTCGTAGGAATTTAAGGACTACTGCATGGGTCTTCGATTGCCCTTTCGCATACGCAGTGAAAAAACAATTGTGCTATGTAATGAAAACCTCTGGACTCTGTAAAAATTAAATAGGCGAATACATTTATTGACTGTCTTGTGTAATGTTTAATATATAAACATGTAATACTGAGGCCGCCGTGGTGTGATGTTAGCGTCTGGGTTCACGCTCCGGGCAAACCAACATCAAAATTTTAAAAACAAGTTTTTTCAATTAGAAGAAAATTTTTCTAAGTGGGGCGCCCCATGAAAAGCTCTCAGTGAAAAGTGATCTGCCTTGCAGATGCCGTTCGGAGTTGGCATAAAAAAATTAGGTCCCGTCCCGCCACTTTGTAGGAAAAAATCAAGAGGAGCACGACGCAAAGTGGAAGAGAAGCTCGGCGTAAAATCTCTGCGGAGGTTATCGCGCCTTACATTTTTTTTTTTAATACTGCTATAACAATGCGCTGGCACTGAGTTTTGAATTCGAAATTAAAAAAAGAGTCTACAAAATGTTTGTGTGTGACAAGAAAAAATTAAAATTTAGTTACATTCCCTTATCGAAAAAAAAAATTATATATATCGGCTCTCTGATCTTTTTTTCTCATAACAAACTTCAATCAATTCTGCAATCATCCCCACTAATCCCGGAGTGGGCCGATTTTTTTTTATTTAATTAAAAAAAAAAAATTTAAATTTTTTTGTATTTTTTCCGAAAAGTACATTTAAAAACAAATTAAAAAAAAAAAGATTCCAAGCGGTCAATTTTTGAAAAAGTTATAGCATATTGAAAACAAAAACGGTGTCCAACTCAAAATAAGTTATGAATTAAAAAAAAAACGGTGTTTTTTTCAAAACGCTATAACTTTTTCAAAAATTGACCGTTTGGGATCTTTTTTTTTTTTTAAAAAAATTGTTTTTAAATGTACTTTTCGGAAAAAATACCAAACAATTTTTAAAGTTTTTTTTTTTTAATTAAGTGGGTGAACACGAAGCTGATATAAGAAAACAAAGACAAGCTACAGCATTATCACAACATGCAATAACAAATAACCATGTAGCTGACTTTAAAAATTCGGAAATAATAGATAGATAAAGAAAGGAAAAGATACACGTTAGAGAGCCTACGGGATAAGACAATAAACAAAAAAGAAGATACAGGCGAAATAGCCGCGGCATACCTTTTATTTTTATAGTTTTAGTTGATCATGACAAGTATACCTCTAACAATGGTATCAACAGTGTTTGTTTTTGAGTATTTTTGTTTAAGATTGTTTATATTTATTAATATAAGAATCAACCATTTTCAGTGTAAGTACATGTAAATATTTTCCAATTGTGGTAATTGATAATTAATGTTGTTTTGTAATTTTTTCCCAAATAAAAATCACAGTCTCGCGCCAGAAGATGCTAGGAAAATCTTAGCGAAACGTTATACTGCAAGGTGGAAAAACTTTGTTTTATTCGCACCCCACCTAAACTAGATCTAGAGATGCGGTCACGCCGATGAACAGCATATTTAATTGAAAATACCTCAGAATGTATGTAAAGTGAGCACCACACATAAGTAAAATCGTTAGGCATTGGAAGTCGTATGAGCCGAAGAATAGTGTGAGAATGCTATCATGAGAAGACACAGATGGAAGCGGCAGTCAGTAGTTATCAGGAGCCGTTGAAGTGCAGTTGTCGAAGCGAAGTTGCTACAAATACGTTGAAAACCGTCGGTCCTATACTATTCCTCAAGATTGAATTTAGTAATCATTAATTTACGTATTCACATACCTAAAACTCTCTTTCATTTTCATTAAAAAACATACACATTGTTATCACTAATATTAAATTTGTAATCGTTCAATGACAAATAAACACTAATCTTTTTACATTTGGAGGCTCAGCCGAAGCCAAAAATAATAAATATTCAAAGTCAATGAGAGTGCATTCTAAAAAGACCAGTGCGTCACATAATTATTACACGCGATCGCGCGCAAATCGAGCTCTGAGTAGAAAATTAGCGAATAACATGACTAAACAAAGTACAGAAAAAGTGAAAATGACCGGAGACGAAGACTCCGAAAATTGCTGTAAAGTTGATGGCGCACAGTTATCTGAGTTGGTACGATTACTAGCTGCAAAAATGGACGCGGATTGCAAAAGAGAGAGCAAAATGAATATTCCAATCGAATGCTTTCCTAAAATTGTACCCGAATTCGACGGCAAATCAATACGAGATCTTCGAAGCAAATGCAGATGCGTATGGATTGAATGATAAACAAAAATATCTTCAGGCGCGTAGTAGAATGTCGGGAACAGCACAGCTTTTACTTAAATCTGTCGCTGTAAGTGACTTTAAGCTCTCAAAACAGCGCTCTTAAGCGAATTCCAGGTTGAGTATAATAGCGCAGAAATTCATCGTCAACTGCGTGAAATGAAGAAGACAGAGTCAGAATCATTCCACGAATATGTGTTAAAGATAAAAAAAGTAGCAACATTGGGCAACGTTGATGACGACTCTGTAATTCGCTATAAAACGGATGGTTTAAAAGTAAAAGCAGAGTACAAAGTTATGTTATGCAAATGCAAGACATATGCAGAATTAAGAGAAAATTATGACATCATAGAATGAGCTGCGCGAACATCGTCAGAAGCTCTGTACAAAGCGAATAAGAAAACAGAAGCGGGCATTGATGTAAAAAATAAAGCGTTAACGAAAAGAGCACTGTTACAACTGTAGTGCATCTGATCATAAAAGAGCTGAATGCAAAAGAGAAACAAAGTGCTTTAAATGCAATAAAAGCGGAGACATAGCCAAAAATTGTAATGAGAAAGGGACAAACGAAAGTCCGCATGTAAACAAAATTGCAGATAAAAGACGTTTGAAAACAATTTTAAGAAACAACCAAAACTTTGAATGTTTAGTGGACACAGGACCAGATGTGACAATAATGAAAGAAAGCGCGTGCAAAAAATTGGAAAACGTAGTATTTACGAAGAGCAACTTAACGTTGTACGGTTTAGGTAACAACAAAGTAAAGCTTTATCATATTTCGTCGGTATAATTGAAGTTGGTATACTCAAAATAAAACAAACAGTATTTGTTATGCCAGACAGAGACATTGAATATGAAGTGTTATTGGGATTCGACTTTATGAAAAACTTCTCGTGTTCATCGGATGAAAGGGGGGATACTTTCAATGCCATAATTGGTAAAAATATTAGCAAAGAAGAGCCAGTCGCGATTTATGCAATTAATATTAATGAAGCGGAAATCGATGTGCTACCGCAATATGCTGAACAGATTACCAACATGGTGAAGTCGTATAACCCAAGTAGCAGCAACATACATAGTTGTCCGATTACACTCAACATAATCCCAGATTAATTGGTACCATTTCGCCATGCACCAATCAGATTGCCTCCTAGCCAACAAGAAGTTGTCTCGGCTCAGGTGAGTGAGTGGATCGAAAAGGGTACAGTGCGACCGTCTACCTCATAGTATGCCAGCAGAGTTGTGGTAGTAAAGAAAAAAGATGCATCGCACCGAATTTGTGTCGATTATCGTCAATTAAATAATATGGTACTGAAAGATAGTTTCCCCATGCCTGTTGTGGATGAGGTCATAGAAAAGCTGCAGAATGCAAAGTTCTTTTCGGTAATGGACCTTGAAAATGGATTTTTGAATGTCCCCTTCAGTGAAAGTAGTAAAAAATATACCGCCTTTGTTACGAAAGAAGGCTTATATGAATTTAATTTCGCACCGTTACGTGAATTAAATTTTTCAACCTCTAATTAACGAAAAAGTCATGGACGATATAGTAGTCTATATGTATGTAATGTGAGCACCACACATAAGTAAAAGCGTTAGGCATTGGAAGTCGTATGAGCCGAAGAGTATTGTGAGAATGCTATCATGAGAAAACACAGATGGGAGCGGCACCCAGTAGTTATCAGGAGTCGCTAAAGTGCAGTTGTCGAAGTGAAGTTGCTACAAATACGTTGAAAACCGTCGGTCCTATACTATTCCTCAAGATTGAATTTAGTAATCATTAATTTACGTATTCACATACCTAAAACTCTAATACTATGTTCAAACAGAAAAATAAATTGAGGAAATTTCGATTTGAATTGAGTGCTGTTCATACAACTCGATTTAGCTTACACAATAGTAATTTGATAGCTGGTTCGCTCATCTCTACAGCAAGAACATACCTTTGTTCAGACTGTCAAAATGTGCGTGTTGGTATTAGGCGAATGAAATGGAATGAAAACATAAAACTTTGAAATTTTTGTGTTTTGTAAGAAAATGTGTTCAATGTTTTGGTTTCATTTTGAGTTTGCCATCTTCTTTTGACAATCTCTACTCCAGTGAAATGAAAGACATAAAATCAGCTGATGAAATGAGCCAACCATATAGTTCAGCCGTGCGTAGCTGACGTTTAAATATACTCAATAAACACACTTTACAATGTTGCATTTGCAGTTTGAAACAATTTATTACGCAATTTTTTTTAAATTGGCAATTTATTATTACAATTTATTATATGACAAATTGCGTAATAAATTGCCCAAATAGTATAAATTGCCAATTTGGTGTGTGTTTGAACCTAGTTTTCATTTTCATTAAAAAACATACACATTGTTATCATTAATATTTAATTTGTAATCGTTTAATGATAAAAAACACTAATCTTTTTACATGTATATATTAACACGGTAACAAAATTTCCATACAATCAATTGACGGCGGTCACCGTTGTGTGATGGTAGCGTGCTCCGCCTACCACACCAAATGCTCTGGGTCCACACCCCGGGCAAAGCAACATCAAAATTTTAGAAATAAGGATTTTCAATTAGAAGAAAATTTTTCTAAGCGGGGTCGCCCCTCGGAAGTGTTTGGCAACCACTCCGAGTGTATTTCTGCCATGAAAAGCTCTCTGTGAAAACTCATCTGCCTCGCAGATGCCGTTCGGAGTCGGCATAAAACAAGTAGGTCCCGTCCGGCCAATTTGTAGGAAAAATTAAAAAGGAGCACGACGCAAATTGGAAGAGAAGCTCGGCCTAAAATCTCTTCGGAGGTTATCGCGCCTTACATTTTTTTTTTTTTTATAATAAATTCACAGTCTGTTTCTCATACTTAGCATACGTAAAATCATATAAATATTATATGAATCGATTCGTATGGATCAGCCGCAGTGCATAGGCCTATTTCTGTTAACAAATATTACTCTATTTATTTATAATTAATAGAAAAAGTTTTTTGTAAATTCGAACAATTCATACAAATATCGAAATTCATTTTCGTGCACAAGCGCGCCATCTTTGGGAACAATTATCTAAGTGTTCTAATGCGAATTTCAAAGATCTAAACCTTTATGTATCCCCGCTAAATTCGAAAGCACAAATGTTTCACCTACATACAAATATGGTTGCCCATTGTTACCACTTACCTATAATAGCCTCTACCAAAATCCTAAAAAATTGTTCCAAAATAATTTTTAGCGTACCAAAAAATTTTAAATAGAATTAATTTTTGACCGGCTCGTTTTTTGTGGCAAATTTCACTTACACGTAAATGCATAAGCCTTTATTTAACAGATTCTTTTTTTTTTTAGTTGTTTTCAAAAAAAAAAACCTGAAATCACAAATAATGAGTTAACTTTTGTTCAAACTAACTAATTTATTTATAACAATTAATGGCAAATTTGCCCGAAAATGTTATTGCATTTGCAGATTTAATCCTCATTTTAGATAAAGTACGTCTTATACTGAACAAAAAAAAAAAAGTTACAAAAATATAACATTACATTTTTTACATTGCTTTTTATGTTTATTTATTTTATTTCTTATTTTATTTTATTATATATTCTCTTATTTCAAATTGGTTTATTATTATTTAAATGCAACTTGACTGAATCGGAAAGTTTCATGTTGTATATTAAACGAAACAAAAAAAGGTCCCAAAAACGTTTTTGATTTTAGGTCAAAGCGGCAACCGGCATCATAGCGCCCGTATTGCATAGGCAGTATATTACCCACTATCTATATATTAATACGCTAACAAAATTTCCATATAATCAATTGACAGGCTGTTTCACATACTTAGCATACGTAAAATCATATAAAAGTTATATGTATCGATTCGTATGGATCAGTCGCAGTGCATAGGCCTATTTTTGCAAACAAATATTACTCTATTTGTTTTTAATTAATAGAAAAAGTTTTTTGTAAATTCGAACAATTCATACAAATATCGAAATTCATTTTCGTGCACAAGCGTACCATCTTTGGGAACAATTATCTAAGTGTTCTAATGCGAATTTCAAAGACCTAAACCTTTATGTATCCCCGCTAAATTCGAAAGCACTACATACAAATATGGTTCCCCATTGTTGCCACTTACCTATAATAGCCTCTACCAAAATCTTAAAAAATTGTTCCAAAATAATTTGTAGCGCACCAAAAAATCTTAAATAGAATTAATTTTTGACCGGCCCATCTTTTGTGGCAAATTTCACTTACACGTAAATACATAAGCCTTTGTTTAACAGATTCTTTGTTTTTTATTTTAGTTGTTTTCAAAAAAATATGAAATCACAAATAATGATAACTTTTGTTGAAACTAACTAAATTTATTTATAACAATTAATGGCAAATTTGCCCGAAAATGTTTTTGAATTTGCAGATTTAATCCTCCTTTTAGATAAAGTACGTCTTATACTGAACAAAAAAAAAAAAGTTACAAAAATATAACATTAAATTTTTTATATTGCCTTTCATGCTAATTTATTTTATTTCTTATTTTATTTTATTATATATTCTCTTATTTCAAATTGTTTTATTATTATTTAAATGCAACTTGACTGAATAGGAAAGTTTTACGTTGTATATTAAACGAAACAAAAAAAAAACGTCCCAAAAACGTTTTTGATTTTTGGTCAAAGCGGCAACCGGCATCATAGCGGCCGTATTGCATAGGCAGTATATATCCCACTATATTTATTATTAGGCTAACTTTGTTGGATTATAGATCCATTAATCGGATGCTTAGATCCCATAACCCTAATTTGTTTATGTCGCTTAAAGTTATGAAATGAATTTTATTTTAGTAAATATGTTTGCGTGAATAATGTTTTTGTTTGTTTTTATGTTCTTTCTAATTTATTCTGCTTTGTTATATCTTAGTATTATATTGCTCACAGACGATATTTTATGGTAGATATGGTACTATATATTCATGAAATGGAGTGTTTACAAATTTAATACAAATTAATTACGTACATAGATCTCAATGGGAATCCCAACATTAAATATCCGAACATTATAACCTTCATATTTCCACAATGATCACATTAAAACCCGGAAAAAGGTCTAAGTTCACTTATTGCGTTTTTATATGGAACTGTTTGTTCACTTCAGTTAATTTTTTCGCAATTTAAGTTTTTTATTTTTTATTTTTTCTTTAGTTAAACATTTTTTAGTAAACTTTGCCTTCTTTCTCATTACATAATTTTTTTATATTTTTATTTTATTTTTTATGAAGGTATCCTCTATTCTACTCGAAATTTTTGTTTTGTGTCACACTTACATATTAGATATGTACTTATACAAAATTAAACGGGTGGCGTGAAATAGGTTAAGTTCCTTTAGCAAATTTCTTCGTTTTTAACTAAAAGTTCATGTTTTTTGAATTATGACACTATTGAAGTAAATGGGTGATATAGGCCTACTGGGGAACCGAGCTCCCAAAACTAACTTCGGTAGCGCGCCAACGGGGACCTTCCGCGTGGTGTGGAAAACCCTATTTTTCAATTCAATTTCAAGTAATTTCACCATAATTCTATGTCAATTTCATTTGATTTTACATAATTTTTATATTTCTGTTTAAGGAGCTCCATACCAAACGTTATAATTACATCTGAAAAGTTTGTAGAAAAGTTAAGAAAATACAATTAAAAAGTACAAAGTCTTAGATCAAATTCAAAATTTTAAAGAAAAAGTTAAGTAAGTTAGACCAGTTTGCTATATTTCCAACACTTGATGCATAGACTGAGTTGAAAAAAATACACGTTGGTCGAATTTCGACCACAGGCGATACTAGTTGTAATTATCAGGCTTTAACCGGGTCTCCGTAAAAGTTACAACTTGTGCCGGAAAGTTGAATGTATTAAGGAAGAAAGGAACAAGTTTTCACCGTTAACCGCGAACATTTTGGTAATTAATGATAACACGAGACAAATCAGCAATACCTTTGTGTTGTTGTTACTGTGTTCGTCATAGTGTTTTTTGGATTTAATAAGACAGGTTCAGCAGCCCTCGACTTTCTTGCGAACAAGTTAACCACAGTATGTTTAGGCCAAAAAGAGGGACCAAGTACCTTATCGATATATGCATCTGAAATAGTTATTTTAAATGAGGAGATGTCTCTCTCATACTTAATGTTAAATTTATGCACATTGATGTTCCTGGTGGATGCAACACCCAATTTAAAGCACACATAATGAGCAATATTATTTTCGGTTTGCGAGGTGTGTAAACGAGACACAAATACGGTCATACGAGGCGGCAGTAACCTGCAAAGGGGTAGAAGAGAGCTGCGAAGGTGGGGCCTTTGTAGGACAGTTGGCAGACCTAGCATTAGTTATCGAACCCGTCAATAATGTATGATTGTTTGCAGATACACTTGTATCACTAGCAACAACCGCAGTATCGGCAACTGTTATTATTGGTGCTAAAGAGGTGTAGGAAAAAGGCGTGAGGCGAAATCAACATTGGTAACGTAGAACAGACAGCCGCAAAGGTACCACTATTAGTTGGTAAATCCTTAACTTTGCCAGAGATCGTCTCGCTAGATTAATACACTGCCGATCGTCAATGTTAGTTTGTCACCAAAATATTTACATACAACCAATAATGTGAATTAACCAAATATTCACATACAAACATTTTACATGAATATCAATCTGCTGACTTTACATAAAATCCACATGTATGCATACCACTATTACAAATGTACATATTTTTAGTTTGTTAGTATTAGGATAATTATGAATGTGTAGATTAAGAAATTATCTATAAAAGAGAAAGAATTTCTTTAATAAATTCAATTATTGTCAGACATTCAAACTCAAACATTCTTCTTATTAATTCGAACATTTCATGGCGATCCTGCCAGTCCGATCCTTAATAAGCATACAAATTTGCGAACAAGCAAATATTGCTAAGACGATCTGACTGGAGGAAATTCTGCCAGTTTTGCTTAGGATTTTTTTTCTATCTCTCTAAGTAGGAATTGAAAATAATTAATATGAAGAAAACTTCGTTGTAAAGAAAATTTAATAAAATAGAAATAGGAACAACATATATGTTAAACGTTGAACAAATTTGTTTATTTGAAAAAAAAATAATAACAATAAAGCTCAGTTATCTCTCTAGCATGCAAGAAATAGAAACAGAAGAAGAATTTCACAGAATTTTTAAAAAGTGTGAAGACACTATAATAGAATTCATAAAAATTTCTGAGGAAGTTCTTAAAACCCGTAACACCACCAAACTCATTCCAAAGAATGATGACACTGGCATTTGCAGGCCTCAAACCATCCCAAGCATTTCTATATATGGATGATTTAGTTGTACTAGGGTGTTCAGAAAAACACATGCTGAAAAACTTAAGAGATGTTTTCTCTACTTGTAGGAAATACAACTTAAAATTACATCCAGATAAATGCCTATTCTTCAGCGAAGAGGTAACTTATTTAGGACATAAATGCACAAGCGAGGGAATACTACCCGACCCAAGCAAATTTGAAACAGTTCAAAATTACCGAACACCAAAAACAGCAGATGAAGTTAAAAGATTCGTAGCGTTCTTCAATTATTACAGAAGATTTGTACCGAATTTCGCAGAATACTCAAGAAAGTTAACTAGGCTTTGCAAAAAGAATGTTTCCTTCGACTGGACAGAAGAATGTCAAAAAGCTGTTGTCTATTTAAAGGAAGCATTATTCAGCCCAAAACTTTTGCAATACCCCGACTTCAATAAAGAATTCTGCATAACAACAGACGCTAGTGTGTATGCTTGCGGAGCAGTCCTTAGCCAAGACCATGATGGCAAACAGTTACCAATTGCTTACGCTTCTAGATCCTTTACAAAAGCCGAAACAAACAAAGCTACAATAGAAAAAGAACTAGCAGCAATCCATTGGGCCATAACCTTCTTTAGACCATATGTTTATGGCAGAAAATTCATAATTAAAACCGAACATCGCCCTTTAACATACCTTTTCTCGATGAAGAGTCGTTCATCTAAGTTAAATCGAGTAAGACTCGATTTAGAAGAATATGATTTCGAAGTGGAGTACATTGCTGGAAAAGAAAATCACGTCGCGGACGCATTGTCTCGCAATAACATAACAAATTTGAAAGAAATGTCAGTGGAAGCATGCAAAATAATGAAAGTTTCAACCAGATCAGCAGCTAAAAATATAAAAAATAACATTAAAATTAAAGAAAGTCACACAGAGAACTCCAAAACGTTTGAAACGCTAAATAAATTTGAAGAAAAAAAAAAAGGCTAGTCGAGCTCGTTTTCAATCCTTCGAAATTCTATTTCAAAAAAGGAAAGAAAATTTGTAGCGATTTTGATACAAGCAACCTAATTGTTGAGGATAAGATTGACTTAGGACAATTCTTCACCAGGCTCGAAAGAGAAGCCGACAATTTAGGCCTTGTACGAATACAGTTGTCCTTAGAGGACAAATTGTTTAAAAGAAATTATACTGCAGTAGGAAAATTTATTGAAATAGGAAATAAGGTTCTCAAAAAACTAACAATTGCACTAACCCCAGAGGTTATATATGTGACTAAACCCGGGAAAATTAAGCAAATTCTGCAAAAATATCATGACGATCCTTTTATTGGTGGCCACCCAAGAATAAATCGCATGGCAAATAAAATCAAGCAGAAATATAGCTGGCTAAACATGAAAAATGACTTAAGAAAATACGTAAAGAGCTACATCCACTGTCAGAAAAACAAAATAAATAAGCATATAAAAGAGCCAATGACAATAACGGAGACACCTCCGAAGGCTTTTGATATAGTACAGATCGATACGGTCGGGCCATTACCGAGATCAATAAACGGAAACGAATACGCAGTTACCATCATATGCGATCTCACCAAATATTTGGTAGCCATTCCAGTTCCGAGCAAGCATAACAGTTGCTAAAGCTGTATTTGTATAAGGTAAAGAAAATTGACAAAAATAACAATTTTACTTTAATACCACATAGAGAAGAAACTAGTAATAGGAACAATAAAGATAAGGAATTAATAATCCATAAGAATAGGCTTAAATTAAGCATTTCACTTTACTCATCGCACATTAGATATCTAAGAAAATGAAAACGAATTTTTTTCCTCTCAGTTCCATATTTACATAAATTATTATAAATACATAAATAATAGAGAATATCTTCAGACAACGGATTTTAAGTGGGTGCACACATTTAAAATCCGACTGTAAAATAAATAGAATAAGTAAAATAAGGAAAATAATTGTTAAATTTAAAAAAATTTTATACGTAAAATAATCGTTAAATTTAATATTTTGAAAAAAAGATTTGTACAAAACATTGAAAAAAAATATATATGTATAAAATGTAAAAATAATAAAAGTATCAAGGTCAGCAAATTAGAAACAAAGTAAACAAACTCTTTCACTACAATATCAAGTTACAGTAAAATACCAAAATCATTTAAAATGCGAACAAAGAGTCTTATACAACTGTTCACAAAACAATTATATAATCTCCTTTTTCTAAGGCGGATGGTGTAGCATTATGCGTCATGCCCACCTATACAATACATTTGCGGCATTACGCACCATGAACTTCTATGCCAATACATTTTAGTAATAGCATAATCATATTACAATATTATGCGACATAAATTACATTGACCTAATACAGCGGTTAGCTAACATCAATGGAATGCCGAATATGAAACCTTTGCCAGTTCACACATAACCAATTCTGCTTAGTCACACACTCCGGTCAATACACTGCCGATGGTCAATGTTAGTTTGTCACCAAAATATTTACATACAACCAATAATGTGAATTAACCAAATATTCACATACAAACATTTTACATGAATATCAATCTGCTGACTTTGCATAGAAATCTACATGTATGCATACCACTAATACAAATCTACATGTATGCATACCACTATTACAAATGTACATATTTTTAGTTTGTTAGTATTAGGATAATTATGAATGTGTAGGTTAAGAAATTATCTATAAAAGAGAAAGAATTTCTTTAATAAATTCAATTATTGTCAGACATTCAAACTCAAACATTCCTCTTATTAATTCGAACATTTCACTTTGGCAGGCCTGTTCGTATAGGTCAACGCAAGTGAAGGGACAGCCTTAGGAGGACAGATTTGCCCCTGACTACGTTGAACTCATTGTTAGGCAACATTTCTTTCGTTTTGGGGATTCAGATATCACTTTCAGTTTTTTAAAGTGAGCTTCTATCATTTTGAATCCTTCGTTAAGATCACGAAAACCAATAAAAATGTTGTATCTGAGTTTGTCTCATAAAAGCACGTATCTCATTTTCTACCAATGACAATCATAACATGCTCAATTCAGTCCAATTTTATTGGATATTAGGTCAACAACTCGAACACCTATGTGAGAGAACCCGGCAAAGATAACATGAGCCCTATTATCACAGAGCCAAAACCCAACATAAGTGTCACCACGGGAAATTTTTTTTTGATTGGTGCACTTCTTAACACAACATTCCAACATAATTGCAAAGTTGAACAAACCCAAAAGAAAAATAGGCAAAAGAAGAGTGCTTTGGAGCACTGGATGTAAATCCGAAGACAGCAAATAGCTAGCAGACAACAGAAAACAAAAAGGGCACACAATGACTCGCTAATATATTTTTGGCTAACAGCTGTCTCGAATAGTTGCTTATTTATGTATTTATCGTTTTTATATCGCATATTGGCTTTGGCGACATACATGTATATCTATAGTTTATGTAAGGTCATACGCGCTCCTTATTTCTGTGCATATATGTGTGAAATATTCTATTCACTCTTAGCTGCTGGTTATGTGCGTGAAATATTCTTCGTTGCTTTCTATGTATGCATGTTTTGATGTTGTTATGTAGCATTTGTTTGCTAGCGGCATACTGAGCTACATTTTTAAACTGCTTATATTCGCCGCAGTATCTATATATTAATACGCTGACAAAATTTCCATACAACTGACAGGCTGTTTCGCATACTTAGCATACGAAAAATCATACAAAATTTATATGAATCGATTCGTATGGATCAGCCGCAGTGCATAGGCCTATTTTTCTTAACAAATATTACTCTATTTAGAGTTAATAGAAAACGTTTTTTGTTAATTCGAACAATCTCTCCAAATATCGAAATTTACTTTAGTGCAGAGAAGTGCACCATCTGTAGGATTGATTATGTAAGTGTTCTAAGACACAAACCTACATATGATGTAACCCCGCGGAATTCGAAAAGCTGCGTAGTCGTGTTGCTCAAATGTTTCACATACAATATCGTACGCGCCAGACAGTCAAAGAATAAAACATGGTTTCCCATTGTTGCCACTTACCTATAGTGACCTCTACCAAAATCCTAAAAAATTGTTCCAAAATAATTTGTAGCATACAAAAAAATCTTAAATATAATTAGTTTTTGACCGGCCCATTTTTTGTGGCAAATTTGATTTCCATGATTCTTTGTTTTTTATTTTAGTTGCTTTCAAAAAAACATGAAATCAAATTTAATGAGTTAACTTTTGTTGAAACTAACTAAATTTATTTATAACAATTAATGGCAAATCTGCCCGATAACATTTTTGCATTTGCAGATTTAATCCTCATTTTAGATAAAGTACGTCTTATTAAATTATATATATATATTACCTACTATCCATATATTAATACGCTAACAAAATTTCCATACAATCAATTGACAAGCTGTTTCGCATATTTACCATACGTAAAATCATATAAAAGTTATATGAATCGATTCTTATGGATCATCATCCGCAGTGCATAGGCCTATTTTTGTTAAAAAATATTACTCTATTTGTTTATAATTAATAGAAAAATTTTTTTGTAAATTCGAACAATTCATACAAATATCGAAATTCATTTTCGTGCACAGGCGCACCATCTTTGGGAACAATTATCTAAGTGTTCTAATGCGAATTTCAAAGACCTAAACCTTTATGTATCCCCGCTAAATTCGAAAGCACAAATGTTTCACCTACATACAAATATGGTTTCCCATTGTTGCCATTTACCTATAATAGCCTCTACCAAAATCTTAAAAAATTGTTCCAAAATAATTTGTAGCGCACCAAAAAATCTTAAATAGAATTAATTTTTGGCCGGCCCATCTTTTGTGGCAAATTTCACTTACACGTAAATACATAAGCCTTTATTTAACAGATTTTTTGTTTTTTTTTAGTTGTTTTCAAAAAAATATGAAATCACAAATAATGAGTTAACTTTTGTTGAAACTCCAAAAACGTTTTTGATTTTTGGTCAAAGCGGCAACCGGCATCATAGCGGCCGTATTGCATAGGCAGTATACATATATCCCACTATATTTATTATTAGGCTAACTTTGTTGGATTATAGATCCATTAATCGGATGCTTAGATCCCATAACCCTTATTTGTTTATGTCGCTTAAAGTTATGAAATGAATTTTATTTTAGTAAATATGTTTGCGTGAATAATGTTTTTGTTTGTTTTTCTTTTCTTTCTAATTTATTCTGCTTTGTTATATCTTAGTATTATATTGCTCACAGACGATATTTTATGGTAGATATGGTCATATATATTCATGAAATGGAGTGTTTACAAATTTAATACAAATTAATTACATACATAGATCTCAATGGGAATCCCAACATTAAATATCCGGACATTAGAACCTTCATATTTCCACAATGATCACATTAAAACCCGGAAAAAGGTCTAAGTGCACCTATTGCGTTTTTATATGGAACTGTTTGTTCACTTCACTTAATTTTTTCGCAATTTAAGTTTTTTCTTTTCTTTTTTTTTCTTTAGTTAAATATTTTTTAGTAAACTTTGCCTTCTTTCTCATTACATAATTTTTTTATATTTATATTTTATTTTTTATGAAGGTATCCTATATTCTACTCGAAATTTTTGTTTTGTGTCACACTTACATATTAGAAATGTACTTATACAAAATTAAACGGGTGGCGTGAAATAGGTTAAGTTCCTTTAGCAAATTTCTTTGTTTTTAACTAAAAGTTCATGTTTTTTGAATTATGATACTATTGAAGTAAATGGGCGATATATGGGTGATATAGGCCTACTGGGGAACCGAGCTCCCAAAACTAACTTCGATAGCGCGCCAACGGGGACCTTCCGGGGGGTGTGGAAAAACCTATTTTTCAATTCAATTTCAATTTATTTCACCATAATTCTATGTCAATTTCATTTGATTTTACATAATTTTTATATTTTTGTTTAAGGAGCTCCATACCAAAACGTTGTAAAAAGTTTGTAGAAAAGTTAAGAAAATACAATCAAAAAGTACAAAGTCTTAGATCAAATTCAAAATTTTAAAGAAAAAGTTAAGTAAGTTAGACCAGTTTGCTATATTTCCAACACTTGATGCATAGACTGAGTTGAAAAAAATACACGTTGGTCGAATTTCGACCACATGCGATACTAGTTGTAATTATCAGGCTTTAACCAAGTCTCTGTAAAAGTTACAACTTGTGCCGGAAAGTTGAATGTATTAAGGAAGAAAGGAACAAGTTTTCACCGTTAACCGCGAACATTTTGGTAATTAATGATAACACGAGACAAATCAGCAATACCTTTGTGTTGTTGTTACTGTGTTCGTCATAGTGTTTTTTGGATTTAATAAGACAGGTTCAGCAGCCCTCGACTTTCTTGCGAACAAGTTAACCACAGTATGTTTAGGCCAAAAAGAGGGACCAAGTACCTTATCGATATATGCATCTGAAATAGTTATTTTAAATGAGGAGATGTCTCTCTCATACTTAATGTTAAATTTATGCACATTGATGTTCCTGGTGGATGCAACACCCAATTTAAAGCACACATAATGAGCAATATTATATTCGGTTTGCGAGGTGTGTAAATGAGACACAAATACGGTCATACGAGGCGGCAGTAACCTGCAAAGGGGTAGAAGAGAGCTGGGAAGGTGGGGCCGTTGTAGGACAGTTGGCAGACCTAGCATTAGTTATCGAACCCGTCAATAATGTATGATTGTTTGCAGATGCACTTGTATCACTAGCAACAACCGCAGTATCGGCAACTGTTATTATTGGTGCTAAAGAGGTGTAGGAAAAACGCGAGAGGCGAAATCAACATTGGTAACGTAGAACAGATAGCCGCAAAGGTACCACTATTAGTTGGTAAATCCTTAACTTTGCCAGAGATCGTCTCGCTAGATTAATAGACTGCCGATCGTCAATGTTAGTTTGTCACCAAAATATTTACATACAACCAATAATGTGAATTAACCAAATATTCACATACAAACATTTTACATGAATATCAATCTGCTGACTTTACATACAAATCTACATGTATGCATACCATTAATACAAATCTACATGTATGCATACCACTATTACAAATGTACATATTTTTAGTTTGTTAGTATTAGGATAATTATGAATGTGTAGGTTAAGAAATTATCTATAAAAGAGAAAGAATTTCTTTAATAAATTCAATTATTGTCAGACATTAAAACTCAAACATTCCTCTTATTAATTCGAACATTTCATGGCGATCCTACCAGTCCGATCCTTAATAAGCATAAAAATTTGTTGAACAAGCAAATATTGCTAAGACGATCTGACTGGAAGAAATTCTGCCAGTTTTGCTTAGGATTTTTTTTTTCTCTAAGTAGGAATTGAAAATAATTAATATGAAGAAAACTTCGTTGTAAAGAAAATTTAATAAAATGGAAATAGGAAGAACATATATGTTAAACGTTGAACAAATTTGTTTAATTGAAAAAAAAAAATAATAATAATAAAGCTCAGTTATTCCTCTATTATGCAAGAAATAGAAACAGAAGAAGAATTTCACAGAATTTTTAAAAAGTGTGAAGACACTATAAGAGAATTCATAAAAATTTCTGAGGAAGTTCTTAAAACCCGTAACATCATCAAACTCATTCCAAAGAATGATGACACTGGCATTTGCAGGCCTCAAACCATCCCAAGCATTTCTATATATGGATGATTTAGTTGTACTAGGGTGTTCAGAAAAACACATGATGAAAAACTTAAAAGATGTTTTCTCTTCTTGTAGGAAATACAAGTTAAAATAACATCCAGATAAATGCCTATTCTTCAGCGAAGAGGCAACTTATTTAGGACATAAATGCACAAGCGAGGGAATACTACCCGACCCAAGCAATTTTGAAACAGTTCAAAATTACCCAACACCAAAAACAGCAGATGAAGTTAAAAGATTCGTAGCGTTCTGCAATTATTACAGAAGATTTGTACCGAATTTCGCAGAATACTCAAGAAAATTAACTAGACTTTGCAAAGAGAATGTTTCCTTCGACTGGACAGAAGAATGTCAAAAAGCTTTTGTCTATTTAAAGGAAGCATTAATCAGCCCAAAACTTTTGCAATAACCCGACTTCAATAAAGAATTCTGCATAACAACAGACGCTAGTGGGTATGCTTGCGGAGCAGTCCTTAGCCAAGAACATGATGGCAAACCGTTACCAATTGCTTACGCTTCTAGATCCTTTACAAAAGCCGAAACAAACAAAGCTACAATAGAAAAAGAACTAGCAGCAATCCATTGGGCCATAATCTTCTTTAGACCATATGTTTATGGCAGAAAATTCATAATTAAAACCGACCATCGCCCTTTAACATACCTTTTCTCGATGAAGAGTCCTTCATCTAAGTTAACACGAGTAAAACTCGATTTAGAAGAATATGATTTCGAAGTGGAGTACATTGCTGGAAAATAAAATCACGTCGCGGACGCATTGTCTCGCATTAACATAACAAATTTAAAAGAAATGTCAGTGGAAGCATGCAAAATAATGAAAGTTTCATCTAGATCAGCAGCTAAAAATATAAAAAAATAATATTAAAATTAAAGAAAGTCACACAGAGAACCCCAAAACATATGAAGCGCTAAATAAATTTGAAGTAAAAATACTGGTCGAGCTCGTTTTCAATCCTTCGAAATTCTATTTCAAAAAAGCAAAGAAAATTTGTAGCGATTTTGATACAAGCAACCTAATTGTTGAGGATAAGATTGACTTAGGACAATTCTTTACCAGGCTCGAAAGAGAAGCCGGCAATTTAGGCCTTGTACGAATACAGTTGTCCTTAGAGGACAAATTGTTTAAAAGAAATTATACTGCAGTAGGAAAATTTATTGAAATAGGAAACAAGGTTCTCAAAAAACTAACAATTGCACTAACCCCAGAGGTTATATATGTGACTAAACCCGGGAAAATTCTGCAAAAATATCATGACGATCCTATTAGTGGTGGCCACCCAGGAATAAATCGCATGACAAATAAAATCAAGCAGAAATATAGCTTGGCTAAACATGAAAAATGACGTAAGAAAATACGTAAAGAGCTGCATCCACTGTCAGAAAAACAAAATAAATAAGCATATAAAAGAGCCAATGACAATAACGGAGACACCTCCGAAGGCTTTTGATATAGTACAGATCGATACGGTTGGACCATTACCGAGATCAATAAACGGAAACGAATACGCAGTTACCATCATATGCGATCTCACCAAATATTTGGTAGCCATTCCAGTTCCGAGCAAACACGCGATAACAGTTGCTAAAGCTGTATTTGAGCACTTCATTCTGATATATGGTTGCATGAAAACAATCCTAACAGACATGGGAACCGAATACGAAAATTGCTTATTCGAAAAACTATGCAAACTGTTAAAAAATGAGCATAAAACCTCAACACCATACCATCATCAAACTTTGGGCACTGTAGAACGTAGTCATAGGACGTTTAACGAATATGTACGTTCATGCATATCTAGTGATAAAGATGATTGGGACGAATACCTCAGGTATTTCGCGTACTGCTACAACACGACCCCATCGACAGTACACAGGTATTGCCCTTACGAGCTTATATTTGCAAAAAATCCCCCGACGTACGAATTCTTAAACGAGAATAAAATAAGCTCAGTGTATAATCACGAGGCATATGATAAGGAAATTAAATATAGACTTCAAATAGCACAACAAAGAGCTAGAAAATTAGTGAAAGAAGCTAAGGAAAAACAAAAAGTTAATTATGATAAAAGTAGCACCAGTAAGGAAATAAAATTAGGCGATCTAGTATTAGTTAGAGAAGAAGCTAGCCATAAGCTAGACAATAGATATAAAGGACGGTATAAGGTAAAGAAAATTGACAAAAATAACAATTTTACTTTAATACCACATAGAGAAGAAACTAGTAATAGGAACAATAAAGATAAGGAATTAATAATCCATAAGAATAGGCTTACACACATCTGAAACACCTTTTGATAATAATCTTAAATTAAGCATTCCACTTTACTCATCGCACATTAGATATCTAAGAAAATGAAAACGAATTTTTTTTTCTCTCAGTTCCATATTTACATAAATTATTATATATACATAAGTAATAGAGAATATCTTCAGACAACGGATTTTAAGTGGGTGCACACATTTAAAATCCGGCTGTAAAATAAATAGAATAAGTAAAATAATTGTTAAATTTAAAAAATTTTTATACGTAAGATAATCGTTAAATTTAAAATTTTGAAAAAAAAGATTTGTACAAAATATTGGAAAAAAAAATATATATATATAAAATGTAAAAATAATAAAAGTATCAAGATCAGCAAATTAGAAAAAAAGTACACAAACTCTTTCGCTACAATATCAAGTTACAGTAAAATACCAAAGTCATTTAAAATGCGAACAAAGAGTCTTATATAATTGTTCACAAAACAATTCTATAATCCTCTTTTTCTAAGGCGGATGGTGTAGCATTATGCGTCATGCCCACCTATGCAATACATTTGCGGCATTACGCACCATGAACTTCTATGCCAATACATTTTAGTAATAGCATAATCATATTACAATATTTGTTATGTGGGTGCGTGTTTCTCTGAAGGTGTGGTGGTGAACAGGCATGCTGGCGAGCCCGGGCTAGCTCGTAGGCGGGGGGCTCCTTTCCACCCACCAACATTAACAAAATTTTTATTTATCATGCCTGGTTATATTTGTTTCGTCAGGGAGGAAATCAAATAGGATCGGGTAAGGATGGGGCGAGGTAAAAAGGTGACGGATACCGGGACAGAAAGTAAAAGGGAAGGGAGAGGAAATAGGAATTGGGTGCAGGGAAGATGAAGAAAGAAAATCCTGTCCTGTCCGTTGGAGTCGGCCCTCCCCTCCTGCGTCGTTTCTTGCGCACCCTTGGGCGTCGCCTTGACTCCAGTGCGCAACGCCCCCTTATCCGAATACTAAATAGTCCGTCTCTAATGCAAGTGTGGTCTAGTCATGTCTTCCTTACTCCCACGTCCCCTTTCCTACCCTAGCGTAACACCCACACCAAAGATATATGCTTAGCACTCCATCACCCACTCGCGACTTATACTTTCGCTTGAAAATATACTTCAGCACACTTCACCAAAAATAGAAAAATTTTATTTTATTTTTTTTTTCTTCTAATGCCAATTTTGTTGGCTGCCGATCGCACTTTGCAAAAGAAACGCCCCGTAATACAGTTTTTGCCGCCGTTATGTGTATATCTATCTCATTGTATCTAATCGCTGAATTTCTCCTACTTTTGCTTAGCAACCGATACGCACACATACGCATAATGAACTGCCTTATAGTCCCGCATAGTTAGTGCAGTTTAAACTACTATTGCATTTCTAACATACAACATTGTATTCACAAAAGTACTTGCCCACATACACACACACACACACACAGGTAATGATACAGGGCCGGATTCAGAACAAATAGGGCCAGGCTGGCGTTACGTATTATGCGACATAAATTACATTGACCTAACACAGCGGTTAGCTAACATCAATGGAATGCCGAATATGAAACCTTTGTCAGCTCACACATAACAAATTCTGCTTAGTCACACACTCCGGTCAATACACTGCCGATCAGTGTTAGTTTGTCACTGCACTTCTTCGTATGTAACTTTAATTAGTCTTTTAAGATCTTTCTACTCTTAATATTATGCTAGTCTGTAAAAATTTGTAAATTTAAAGACTCAAATAAATAAATATAAATATAAATATAAAACACAAATATAAATATAAAATATATACATACAACCAATAATGTGAATTAACCAAATATTCACATACAAACATTTTACATGAATATCAATCTGCTGACTTTGCCTGTTCGTATAGGTCAACGCAAGTGAAGGGACAGCCTTAGGAGGACAGCTTTGATTCTGACTAAGTTGAACTCATTGTTAGCCATACATTTCATTCGTTTTGGGGATTCAGATATCACTTTCAGTTTTTTAAAGTGAGCTTCTATCACTTTGAATCCTTCGTTAAGATCACGAAAACCAATAAAAATGTTGTTGAACTCTTTCTGAGTTTGTCTCATAAAAGCACGTATCTCATTTTCTACGAACGACAATCATAACATGCTCAATTCAGTCCAATTTTATTGGATATTGGGTCAACAACTCGAACACCTATGTGAGAGAACCCGGCAAAGATAACATGAGCCATATTATCACAGAGCCAAAAACCAACATAAGTATCACCACGGGAAATTTTCTTTTGATTGGTGCACTTCTTAACACAACATTCCAACATAATTGCAAAGTCGAACAAACCCAAAAGAAAAATAGGCAAAAGAAGAGTGCTTTGGAGCACTGGATGTAAATCCGAAGACAGCAAATAGCTAGCAGACAACAGAAAACAAAAAGGGCACACAATGACTCGCTAATATACTTTTGGCTAACAGCTGTCTCGAATAGTTGCTTATTTATGTATTTCTCGTTTCTATATCGCATATTGGCTTTGGCGACATACATGTATATCTATAGTTTATGTAAGGTCATACGCGCTCCTTATTTCTGTGCATATATGTGTGAAATATTCTCTTAGCTGCTGGTTATGTGCGTGAAATATTCTTCGTTGCTTTCTATGTATGCATGTTTTGCTGTTGTTATGTAGCATTTGTTTGTTAGCGGCATACTGAGCTACAGTTTTAAACTGCTTATATTCGCCGCAGTATCTATATATTAATACGCTAACAAAATTTCCATACAACTGACAGGCTGTTTCGCATACTTAGCATACGAAAGATCATATAAAATTTATATGGATCGATTCGTATGGACCAGCCGCAGTGCATAGGCCTATTTTTCTTAACAAATATTACTCTATTTAGAATTAATAGAAAACGTTTTTTGTTAATTCGAACAATCTCTCCAAATATCGAAATTTACTTTAGTGCACAGAAGCGCATCATCTGTAGGATCAATCATGTAAGTGCTCTAAAACACAAACCTAGGCGTACGCACTAGACGATGAATAAAACACGAAAGAATAAAACATGGTTTACCATTGTTGCCACTTACCTATAGCGGCCTCTACCAAAATCCTAAAAAATTGTTCAAAATAATTTGTAGCATACAAAAAAATCTTAAATAGAATTAATTTTTGACCGGCCCATTTTTTGTGGCAAATTTCACTTCCACGTAAATGCATGGGTCGTTATTTAACAGATTCTTTGTTTTTTATTTCAGTTGCTTTCAAAAAAACATGAAATAACAATTAATGGGTTAACTTTTGTTGAAACTAACTAAATTTATTTATAACAACTGTCAGACCCCGCAGATGTCTTTCTGCCCTAAATTTTGCCTATATGCATATATTTTAATAAGATTTTTCCGTCTAACTGTACCCTCCCTCTCTTCACTTTTTTCTAGTCCTTTTATTCACTCCTCCCTCCGTCTTTTTCGCTTCATCTATCTCCATCTTCGTCTCTTTCTATCTCCTTCTCAGTCTCCTCCTTCTCTCTTTTCTCTTCTCTCAAGTTCTTCTCATTCTTCTTCATCCCTTATTGCCTGTCCCAGAGGGTGGTATGTATTTTGTTCTAGTCCCATTCCCACTCCGAGTCTAAGTCCCAGTCCGTTTCCGGGCTACTTCCCGGAAAAAAGGGTCGTAAATACTAATATAGGCAAATTTATATACCAAATTTCAGGCGAATCGCATAGGGTATTATTAATTCATGTCCTTATTTCGGCTTCGCGTGCATATTTATCAGTTTTGCCAGGTTGATGCGACTAAATCGAATATCACAATGAAAATTACTTTAGAGCTCTCAGCAACGGCTTTCATTTGATATCCATATTATCCACACATTCTAGGGGTACCCGGGTCTATTTTTTGGCCTATATCTCTCGACCCTGTACGTCGATCGCAACCAAAGCTATTGTGTGAAAGCTTGAACAAAATCGACCGACGCATCTCTTCAAACACCGGCGACCAACTAACACACATTTTAGCTTTTCTTTTTATATACATATATATAGATTGTTATTTTTCACACTCCACTATAATATTAAAACGAAATGCCAATATTCGTTGCTTTTGAAATTCGGCTTAAAAATTGCACATGGAACAACTAAAGACTCTCCGGAATATAAAAAAATGTCTTAATACCTTTAAGCCACTGGCCCCCTCAGCCCCTGGAATCATGGCAGGAATACTGTTCGTGGTATTACATATATAAATAAATTAGCGATACTCGACAGATGATGTTCTTGGTCACCCTGGTCCACATTTTGGTCGATATCTCGAAAACGCCTTCACATATACAACTGAGGGGCATTCCCTTTTAAAACCCTTATTAATACCTTTAATTTGATACCCATATCGTACAAACACATTATAGAGTCACCCCTGGTCCACCTTTATGTCGATATCTCCAAAAGGCGTCCAGCTATAGAACTAAGGCCCACTCCCTTTTAAAATACCCATTAACACCTTTCATTTGATACCCATACAAACACATTCTAGAGTCACCCCTAGTCCACCTTTATGGCGATATCTCGAAAAGGGGTCCACCTACAGAGCTGAGGCCCACTCCCTTTTAAAATACTCATTACCACCTTCTAGAGTCACCCCCGGTCCACCTTTATGACCATATATCGAAAAGGCGTCCACCTATAGAACTATGGCCCACTCCCTTTTAAAATACTCTTTAATACCTTCCATTTGATACCCATGTCATACAAACACATTTCAGGGTTACCCTAGGCTAATTTTCTTAAATGGTGATTTTCCATTATTTTGTCTCCAAAGCTCTCAGCTGAGTATGTAATGTTCGGTTACAACCGAACTTTGCCTTCCTTTCTTGATGAATCTGAGTCTTTATTTTGAAACATCTTTCTTATAAATCTTTTAATACTAATTTCTTAACTACTTATGTATGTATGTGTGAGGGTGCATATTCGTATCTTAATTGTGTGAATTCAATACCAAGGCATTTTACATTTTGCATTACAAATGATATATTTTATGTGTAAGTATTGAATCCTTAGGTGTTTAGGTACGCATTCATTAAAACAATTGACTGATACGCTGTTGCTGCCTGTAATGCCTTGGTATACTGTTGTTTACATGTTATTTCAAATCTTTTGTTTTTGTCTTTTCTGTATCAACTAATATGTAATCTATGTATTTTACTTAGATAAGCAATTTTGACATATTCATGTTACAATTCTATTGATTATCGATGCATTTGATATTTAGTGCACTGTATATTTTTTGTTAACTATATAGATTTACTTATGCATTTCTAAACTCTTATCTCTATGGCGGCAGAGTCTCATGTTCGTATTTTTATGAACAAGCACTACGACCAAATTGCCCAAAGCTCGCTAATAGCCCGAATCTCCATTTTTACAACCAAAACTTTATTTATAGATTTGGATTCTAAATAAGAACGAAAAAGCGACCCGTACATAAAAACAGCAATTAGAAATAATATATATGATGATATTGGTTTCCGATCGTTTGGACTATTTTGCATATATTTTTGGTAAGCTTTTCCGATCTATTCGGCAGTAGTGCAAATAAAACAAGTTATCCCGATCTATTCGACAGTAGTGCAAATAAATGAAGTTCTTCCACTTATAGCTCAACGTTTCGCCAAATTTCCTTGGCTTCTTCTACAGAGATTCTGTTAAAAAACAACAAAAACATTAATTTGAAGTTATCACAAGTATACATATTCACATTTTACATTAATTTATACATTTTCACTTACATTTAAATTATGGCAAAATAAAAATTAAAAAATAAAACGCTACCATCTACTGTGGTACACTTGTCATACTAAAAGTAAAATCTTATAAACACAATATGTAAGTGGCAGCGATACCATCTGTGTCCTCTTTCTTATTCATAGTTTTTTCCCTGTTTTGAAAAATTCGTAGGCTTTTCAATATGTATCGTGTTTCTTTCTAGCTTCTTTTTCTATAATTTTTGTGTTTGCAAAGTCAACGACGTGGTTGTGTGCTGTTGCGTGTTGTGAGAGAGCTGTATTTTGTTTTATTTCCTGATGTGTTACGTGGCTGACTGTTTGGCGTGGTGAGGAGCGGCGGCAAGCAGGTATGCTTGCATCCCAGGCTAGCTCGTCAGATTGGGCGGGGTATTGCACCACCGTCCTCACCCGCAGCCACATGGATAAAAATAGGGTTCATACCTGCATGTGTAAAGAAAGGAGAGAAAAAGCTGAAAAAGATAGATAAAAGCGTGAGGGGGAAAGTAAAAAGCGCGAAAACATGAGGGGAAGAAAAAGATGGAGGCCTGTCTTGTCAGGTGGAGTCTACCCATCCTCTGCACTGCATCTTGCGCCGCACCATGGGCACTGTGCTGACTCCTGTTTTCCTTACAGTGCCCCAAAAGCCTGACATTACTCTGTCCGTCAGTCAATACGTCATTTCCCTATCACTCACCTTCACTCCTTACCGTCCACAAGCGCAGCACCCACACCAAATATTTAACGGCGAGCCTTGCATAATTGAAAAACACTTAGATTTTCATCCATCCATTTCTTATAGTTTATTAACAATATGAATACTTCTGTATCGCTACCCAGCGACGTATAAGTAAATCAAATGAAGAAGGGGAAAATATAAAAATAACTATGATCCAAAAAAAACTTAAACAAACTAGGTTTAATCTTCCTGTTGCCCACCCTAATATAAAAGACCCTATTTCACATGCCAATTGGCTTAAATAAAAAATTTACAAAGGATTCAAAACTTAGTCTATGTTAACTTATAACTATAATAAATAATTCAAGTTTCAATTCAAATAGAAATTTAGATATACGCGCAGAAGTTAAATCCTACCATTGACCAAAAGTACAAATCCCAAACCTTTAAATTATTAAATAAATTATAAAATTAAAAATTTCTTGAAATAAATGTTTTCATACATTTAAATCGATACGGGCAATCCCCGGTTAACTCACATAAGTAGACAACATTTGGTTAATTCGTTGTAGTTCTATAAATAGAACAAAAATAACAACAAATACCAAGTTTCTCTGAAAACCGCCTTACAAACAGGCATAACTTCAACACATAACTACATACGAATTATGTAATGTGTGGAAGATAATATATGCGATGAAGGCAATTGGGAAATACTTTACAACAACTAAGGCATGACGTAGCTGAATGCGTTTATAACCATTTCAACTATCGTAGGAGTGCGGGTTCGACTCCCACTCCCGGGAGAAAAGCCTTTGAAGAGATTTACAAGGTATAATCGAAACAGCTGTCGCCTTGTCCGTCCTGATGTCACGTTGTTTAAATTTTTCCCAAATTATTAAATAAATTATAAAATTAAAAATTGTTTGAAATAAATGTTTTCATACAGTAGTAGTTCTATAAATAGAACAAAAATAACAACAAATACCAAGTTTCTCTGAAAACCGCCTTACAAACAGGCATAACTTCAACACATAACTACATACGAATTATGTAATGTGTGGAAGATAATATATGCGAAGAAGGCAATTGGGAAAAACTTTACAACAACTAAGGCATGACGTAGCTGAATGCGTTTACAACCATTTCAACTATCGTAGGAGTGCGGGTTCGACTCCCACTCCCGGGAGAAAAGGCTTTGAAGAGATTTACAAGGTATAATCGAAACAGCTGTCGCCTTGTCCGTCCTGATGTCACGTTGTTTAAATTTTTCCCAAATTATTAAATAAATTATAAAATTAAAAATTGCTTGAAATAAATGTTTTCATACATTTAAAGCGATACGGGCAATTCCCGAATAACTCAAATTTTTAATAATATTTTTGTGTTGAATTGTAAATGTTTAATGTTTCTTAGAAATAACTTTAAAAGGTCCTTCATAAGGTGATTCTAAATTAGATTTACGAAGAACTTTAACAAAAATATACTCAAAATTTTCTAGTTTTTTAGGAACGAAAAAGTTTTCTTTGTTATGATGAAAAATTTTAGAACGAACAAGTGAAAAATATTCTCTTATTTTTTGAAGAGCGTAATTAGAAAAATCATGTTCTTTGTTACTATTTGAAATAACTAATTCACCAGGTATTCTAAGTGTTTGGCCATAAACAAGTTCAGCAGATGAACGTTTTAAATCTTCTTTAATATAAGTGCGTAAACCAAGAAGAATGAATGGTAAATTGTCAGACCAATGAACTGAGTCGTTTGATGCTATAATTGCTGCTTTTAAAGTTCGATGAAATCTCTATTATGCCATTTGCTTGGGGATGGTAAGGAGATGTATGAATTTTATGAAAACCTAAAAGTTTAGTTAATTCCGTAAAAAATCTTGATGTGAATTGTGAACCTTGATCTACTGTAATATTTAATGGTATACCAAATCGTTGTATATAATTTTATAAGTTTTTACTATAGTATTTGTTGAAATGTCTTTAAGTGGCCAACGTGAAAATTATCAATAATTGTTAAAATATAACAATTTTCATTTGAAACTGGAAGAGGTCCAACAATATCCATATGAATATATTCAAAACGACCTGATGGTATTTGAATTTTTTGAATAGGAGATTTAGTATGCCTTGAAATTTGGGATTTTTAACAATTGATGCAAGATGAAGTCCAATCGTTAATTTCTTTACGCATGTTAGGCCAATCATATGTATTTTGAATTAATTTTCTAGTTGTTCTTATACTTGGATGAGATAATGAGTGAATTTTGTCAAATATAATTCTTCTCATAGAATCTGGAACATAAGGTCTAAAAGGTTGTAGAGAAACATCACACCATATGTTTAAATTAATAACTGGAATATGAATTTCTTTTAAATTATTTTTAGAATTTTGATCAGAAATGGTTTTTTGTAAAAATGTATCAGTTTGTTGTTGTTTATATAATGTTTCTAAATTTACATCTTGAGTTGAAATTGCATTTATTTCTGGTGTTTAGGCAGGATGCCTAACTTTGTCCGCATCTGTCTGCGATCCCCCCAATGCAACTCTGCGAATCGATACTCGAATTAATTTATAACCACCCACACCATCACCCTCATGCATGTGCATGCACGTACATGCACGTGTATGTGTGCTTTTTGTCAGCACTCATGCATATGCATGTCGGGGTTAATGTGTGGGCGCCTTTCCCCTCCAAAAACGGAGGATTTTGCGGGTCAACGGTTGTGGCTTGCTATACAACCGGCCTCTTTGATTTCAACAGCCAACCAGTTAACATCTGCCGCCAAGGATCTCCGCCGCTTCCTACAATTGTACAGTCAGGTAATATTGTATTCAATTTATTTTATCTTTACCCAATAAAGTGCATTATTATAACGAGGAAAATCCTCCTGTGTTTCTTATTTGTCTCGTTTGAGTGAATCCTCTATTCCCACTGAGATCGACCCGGTGCGCCCACCTCTCCAGGATTAGACGCACACCGGCCGAACATTTGGTCCATCTTCACCAGGAATTTGGAATACAGTACCTATATACAGTCCACATCATAAGATCATAGCTGCCCCCACCAAAATTCAAAATTACAGAAATTGCCATAAAAAGCTATCCGGAGAATATTGCCACAGCCAACAGCTATACCACAAAAAGTTTACTATTTCACAACAGCGTCAAAACAATGAGCAAGCGACAGCCAGCTGAAGCCGCTGCAACACCACAAGCTACTTGCCACACCGGAATACAAATCACCAAAAAGTTCAAAGTAAGTGCAATATTTCTTGCCACATTTTTTTGGTTAAAAATAATAAATAAAAAGTGCGAAAATCCATTTGAAGTGCCATACGTGCTTGTAACTGACCGCGAAAAGTGTGAAAAACTGTGTAGTGACAAAAAGAAAAATAAGTGCAAACGCGTTGCATTAACGTCGTTTAACATTCCTTGTGACTATCTGGTCTGTCCCCCCACCAGCGGTAAGGCTCTCCGGACACAGCACAAGGAAGAGGTGCACATAACCTCACATTCACATTAAAATCTCACGCCATACGGCTGTGGCAATTTTCATTTTCTTTTCAAGCACTTTAATTTTCACTAATTCAATCGACACAGTTTTTACAACAGTTTTCACTGAGTTTTTACACTTTTCGTCGAGTTGTTATATCAGCGCGCGCACTTATTTATAACAAATTTTAACGTTGAAGTGGCGAGTGGCCCCTTTAATTCCACAAAAGGCGTTGTTGTTGCGCTCCCCTTCTCCCTGCTTTTCGGCACAAATAAGCTGCAAAGTCAGTGAAAAAATAAAAAAATCGAAAGCGTTAAATAAAGAGTTTTTCTATATTTTAATCATTGTTGGTTGGGTGATTCGCACAGGTTTTTTCAGTTTTACAACCCCTTTTTAATTTGATCACAAATTTTAATCCATGAACATGGAATCATATATTAGATTGGCCGATCGAATAATCGAATTCGAGGCCGATTTTAATGACATCAATGCGGCTCTGCACACTGTGCACACTCTTGCAATACAGCAAAAAGAGTTGCAAGCTAAGTGGGAAAAGCAGAGAACGCCCTAGAGGAGTTGCTTGGCTCTGACACGCTCGACGCAAAGAAAATTGCAGCGGTCAAGATCAAGCATAAAGCGGCATATGCCGTATTCCTGAGATGCATGTCGAACATGGCTGAACTTCAAGCCAAATTGAAGGAGGAAAAAGATAAGGCAGTCAAACCTGAGGGAGAACGTGCGCGCGAACATAGTATCCGCCTGCCAGCTTGTGATACTGAGGTGTTCAAGGGCGACTACCTATCTTGGCCTACGTTTCGTGACCTGTTCACGGCCATATACAAAAACAACAGTCGCCTAAGCCCGGTAGAAAAGTTGTTCCACCTCAATCAGAAAACTCAAGGTGAGGCAAAGGACATCGTCAAGAAATGTCCCTTGACAAATGAAGGCTTCGAAACAGCCTGGAAAAACCTATGTGAGAGATACGAGAATAAGCGGATTCTCGTAAACTCACAACTACAAATTTTGTTTAATCTAAAAAAGATAGATAGCGAGTGCGGCAGCTCTATCAAAACCTTACAGCGCGACTTGCTTGGCATCTCTAAAAACACATCAGATCGATGTTTCAAATTGGGATGCGATTATTACCTATTTATGTTCGACAAAATTACCTGAAAATACGTTGGCTCTATGGGAGCAGAGCATTGACCACAAGACGGACATATCCAAGTGGGAGGATATGGACAAATTCTTGTCAAATCGTTTCCAGACACTTGCAACCGTGTCTGGTTTTACAGGGAATGCCACTTCTAAAGTGCAAAAATCAAACACGTCGCGCCAGTCGACGGAAAACCCTACAAAAAGACTTGGTGCTCTTCAAACCAAAGTAACCAAGCAAACAACAAAATCAGTATGTAAAATGTGCAAATCTACGGAGCACAGATTACGCAACTGTTCACGTTTTTGCGATTTAAATCCGGTAGAAAGGATTAAATTCGTCAAATCCACAAATGGCTGCCTAAATTGTTTATCCCCAGGACACACAGTGACGAGGTGCACCAGTTCGTACAACTGTTCCAAATGCCACTCTCGTCACCACACGCTCCTGCATGCGGACACACTTCAGGAACCGGCGGTACGAAATCCCTTCAAAGATGCGGATAATGCCCCATCAACTTCGGCACAGGCAAGGAAAAGACAGGAATCGGGACAACCACCTTCCTCTGCGAATCAGAATGTCAAATCCTGCCATGCCAATTCCAGCACAGGCGTGCTATTAGGAACTGCTCGCGTACACATTCACCATAATGGTACCGACTTCTCCGCGCGGGCATTAATTGATTCTGGGTCTGAATGTTCCTTTATAACTGAAAGACTGAAACGCAGAATCAATTTGCCAGCGAGGAAAATGCATGCCCATGTTACAGGCATCACAAATGCGGTGTCAGCTCAGGTGAAAGAAGCATCCAACATCGAATTACGTTCACCAGTGGATCCCTGCTTCAGCCTGACTATACCCGTACTAGTTCTAGCGAAACTCACTGGGAATCTTCCATCCTGCCATATCAACGCAATGACTATGCAGGCATTCCCGGACTTGATTTTGGCAGACAAGAGGTTCTACGTCAACGAAGACGTAGACCTCATACTTGGCGGAGACATAAATCCCCGCATTATAATGAGCGGTATAAAAAAGAATGTGCTAAACACACTCTTAGCCCAAGAGACAGTGTTCGGTTGGATACTGACCGGTCGTATCGAATCACCGAATCCAACGAAGAGCATTATGTCTTTCTACAACGAGGTTGCGTTAGACAACCAACTCAAAGCTTTCTGGGAGGTAGAAAATGTACCCAAAAATAAAATATTAAATTAAGATGAAATGTACTGCGAACAACTATTTAAAGAAACAACGCAGCGAAGTGAGAATGGAAGGTACACCGTGTCACTACCATTCCGGCAGGATTACCCTAACAATATTAACTTAGGACCATCCCTGAAACGCGCATGCTCTCAGTTCTTCCGGAATGAGGGGCGGCTAATAAAAAACCCAGATTTAGGTAAAGAATATGTTCGAGTGTTGTCAGAATATGAAACACTCGGACATATGAGAAAATTGAAAAAGAATATCCAATCCGACGATTCGGATCATTACTTCCTGCCCCACCACGCCGTTGTAAAAGCAGAAAGTACAACCACCAAGGTACGCGTAGTATTTAACGCCTCGAGCCCTACGGCCAACGGTAATAGCTTAAACGATATTCTCCTCCCAGGCCCAGTTCTACAAGCCGATCTACCCATCCTTATCTTACGTTGGAGACTATACCGTTTCGTCTTCAATAGCGACATCGAAAAGATGTATCGACAAATTTGGGTGAACGAAAATCACACCAAATTTCAACGTATTGTGCATCGCACTTCCCCAAATGACCCTATTAGTCTTTACGAATTAAAGACGGTTACCTTCGGAGTGAATTGTGCTCCATATCTCGCGATAAGAACGCTACTACAACTGGCTGACGACGTCGCAAATTCACACCCTACAGCGGCTAGCATACTAAGAGAGAGTATGTACGTAGATGATGTTTTATCTGGAGGACACACAATAGCGTCAACCATCAACGCAAGAAACGAGATTCGCGAAGCCTTACACTCAGCTGGCTTTCCATTACGCAAGTGGACTTCAAACTGTAAGGAAATTCTAAAGGACATCCCCAAAACGGATTTGCTCAGCGAGGATTTCTTAGCGTTCGAAGAAGCTAGTTCGGTAAAAGCCCTGGGAATACGATGGAACGCTCACTCAGACGTATTTTATTTCAAGGCAGGAACCCTGGAAAATGGCGAAAACATCACCAAACGAGCAGTCCTATCCGCTATAGCCAAACTTTTCGACCCTTTAGGCTGGCTTGCGCCAATGGTCATTGTGGCAAAAATACTCATGCAGAGTATTTGGTTAGAAGGCACCGCTTGGGACGACCCAGTATCGAGCAGTACGCTAGAACGATGGAAAACCTTCACCGACCAATACCATGAAATCGATAAAATCAGGATACCTAGATGGGTCAACTTTTCTCCAGGAACCGACATCGAGATCCATGGATTTTGTGACGCATCCGAGAAGGCTTATGCAGCAGTCATTTACATGCGTGTCAAAACGGATGATAATGTCTGCACAAACCTACTTCTAGCCAAAACCCGAGTAGCCCCAGTGAAAACTCTTTCTCTTCCACGTTTGGAACTTTGCGGAGCCGTGCTGTTAGCGGAAATCACCGAATCCATTTTCAGGAACCTTAAGTTGGGACCAGTGAGAGTTCACCTTTGGACGGATTCAACTATCGTCCTCGCATGGATAAGGAAACCGCCGTGTTCCTGGTCCACTTTCGTCGCACATCGGATCACCAAGATCATCGACATGGTCGGAAATAAGGACTGGCTGCATGTAAACTCAGAATCTAACCCAGCAGATTTAGGTAGCAGAGGATTACCTGCGTCTGAATTGGTCAAAAATTCGTTGTGGTGGCAGGGACCTTCTTGGCTGCAAGAAGACACTTCCCAATGGCCAGCACAAGAAAGCGACTACCTCACCTCCGTAGAGGAAAAGAGGGCGAAGACATGCGCAACAACAACAGTAAATACTACCGATGTTCTCCAACGCTTTTCAGACCTACCTAGGGCGTTACGGGTGCTCTCATACGTTATGAGGTTCTACCGAAGAACTCACCCCAAAACAAAAAAATCATTTCAGGTCGAGTCACTGTTAATCTCTCCTGATGAGATCAAATCAGTAACCCAACTCTTAATTAAAATCTATCAGAAACAACATTATAGTTCCGAATATAATGATCTAAAGGCCGGAAAACCAATTGGAGGGAAAAGTGCAATACTCTCACTTAATCCCTACTTAGACCAAGATGGCATCATTCGGGTAGGAGGGCGACTCGGTGCGTCAAAGGACTTAGCTTTTAATGAACGCCACCCAATCCTCCTCCCATACAACTGCCGGTTATCCCGTCTGACAGTCATAATGTTTCATCAACAAAGTCTGCATGGGGAAAACCAACTCATGTTGCGTCTGATACGCACCCAATACTGGATACCTAACATCAAAACCATGATTAGGACAACCATTCATAATTGCAAAGTTTGCACGATACACCGAAAGCGTGCTCAGACCCAACTTATGGGTATTCTCCCTCGTGAACGCACGACATTCAGCCGTGCATTCACGAATACTGGAGTCGACTTCGCCGGACCCTTCGACATTAAAAGTTACCGCGGCAGAGGGTGTCGACTATCCAAAGGCTATGTCTGCCTTTTCGTGTGTTTTTCCACACGAGCGATTCATCTGGAGGCCACTACTGACCTCAGCACCCCATCATTTCTTGCGGCTTTTGCCCGTTTTATATCTAGACGCGGATGTCCCAAAAACGTCTACCCCGACAACGGTACAAACTTTGTCGGAGCTTCACGATCCCTACGATCGGAATTCAAAACTTTCATTTCACAAGCCCGAGACAATGTTGTCTCGAAGTACAGCCACCAATCACTCACTTGGCATTTCATCCCTGCGGGCGCTCCCCACATGGGAGGGCTGTGGGAGGCTGGAGTGAAAAGCTTCAAAAGCCACTTCAAAAAGATAGCCTCACCACACAAATTCACATTCGAGGAATTCCATACACTCTTGTGCCGCATCGAGGCATGCCTGAACTTGCGGCCGCTCAGCCCGGCATACAATGACCCAACGGACCTTGAGCCGCTTACTCCAGGTCATTTCCTCACTGGCAGCCATCTACTGGCTCCGCCAGAGCCGGATGCTAGTGAGAGCCCTGCCTCGATGATCAATCGGTGGCAGAAACTCAAAGCCCTCCATCATACTTTCTGCAAGCGATGGAAGGTGGAATATCTATCCGAACTTCAAAAACGAGTGAAGTGGAAGCATCCCAAAGAAAACATACAAGTGGGAGATCTCGCCGTCCTCAAAGAGGACAACTTATCTCCCAACGAATGGAGGTTAGGTAGAGTCTTCAACGTACACCCCGGCGAAGATAACCGAGTTCGCGTAGTCGACCTCATAACAGAGAAGGGTCAAGTCAGACGACCTTTGGTCAAACTGATCCTCCTTCCAACGGAGGAGATGGACTGCGAGAAGGCCAATAGCTCCTCATAACAATCCCTCCGTTCCTCTCCTTCACCCTCTTCCGAACTCCACCTTCCTATCGAGACCCAAAACGAACCCAAATTCACTCACTCCCCAGAGCGAGGACACCAGAAAACACCCAAATTCACTCACTCCCCAGAGCGAGGACACCAGAAGATCCCCAAGTTCACTCGCTCGCCCCGAGCGAGGACACCAGAAACCACCCCATTCACTCGTTATCCCATAACGAGGACAACATAAGAGCCTACCACAGAAGGGCGAACCGATCTGCCACAGAAAACAGCTGCACTCTTTGGCGCGCAACGAGGCCCATCGCAAGCCTAACGCTGATGAGAAAACTCATCTGCCCCAGATATTAGCAGTGGTTTATAATTTTAGAAATCCGAATTACGCCAGTCCGAATATTTAAGAAAAGCAACTGACTATTTCAAACTTCGAATGAAAACCCCCAAAACTTTAAAATAATTTTTTAAAATTCTAACCATTCAGCTTAATAGCGCATTAATTTTGGATGCAAGGAAATTCATGCATGCATAAATGCTATCCGACTGCATGCAGCGTCGAAACATTGGTTTTTGAATAAATTTAAGAAATATTTTTGGGCGGAACATTCGTCTCCATTTGAGAATTTGGAGAATCGGTTTGTAGTTGGAATATTATGCATATTCGGACCTCGTGAGGTAGTATCAAAGAACGTATTCCGAATATTCTAAATAAACGGTTTATCCGGAGCGCTTCCATGCATACTTAGCGGAAAAGCACTTTCCGAAATTTCGGAATAAAAGGGTGAATACTCCCTGTGTAGCAGGACCGCACAAAAGCTTGACTTCTGTCAAAGTCAAGGTAGGAATACAAAGTTCTAAGACAATAAGCCAATCTCTTTTGTTTTTGTTTTTGTCAGTTCATTGCGGCTGCTGAGTGGCGTATCACCCCATGCCGGCTGCCTGTTCAAAATCATGCTATCTCGGGGTATTTGTCAGAAATTTCCCTATTCAGGATATGTCACCAAACCGCCCTATGTTAGAGTTGGATTCGTCTCGGAATGTTTTTATTTAACTCCCCCTTATGAGAAAATGCATTGACCTTATGTTCATATAGGGAGTTTTGGCAACCACAGTTGAGATGGTGCGTTTTTGAATAAAACTCTAACGTACGGCATTCGACTAACAATTTCGGGAAGGAATGACCAAAACAACATGACTTTATCAATTCACGAAATCTTTAGTAGAAACGGAATTATTTCCCCAAAAACCTTTGGCATTTACAAATTTATTATCATTACTAATATACTACCAGAGATACGTGTCTACTACAATTTCACAGATTGTTCCTCAAAGCACAAACCTCTAGTAATTGAATCAAATTCACCCACTCACTGAGACAGCTTGAGGCTGTTGCTGCCACACGCTAAAACTTTGGTTGCACTTTTCTATAGGAATTTCACGCATACACGCTTCATGTACTGCGATACGGGCTATCAGCCTGAATTGATAATTTCTGAAGGAAAAAAATAAAATAAAATTGACATCCTTTTCCGTAATTGAGATATATATTCAACATCATTGGGAAAGTCTTCAATGACACTTTGGTCAAGCAGTTCCTTTTTGATGATCTCGTCAAGAGAACCTGACGAACGACAAGTAGGTGTCTTGATTGTTAACCAGTATTTTCTAAATCTGTACGAATGTTAGTGCTAGCAAACAAATGTTTGTCATTAATGGTAGCACCCTCAGTTAATATTTCATTAATTGGAGGAGTATTATCTACCAAATGCACACTGTCGGCATACAATGATTTTATAGATACAGATCACTGTGATAGGTATGTTTTGCGAAAGATTCAAAGTGGAAACCAACTCATCGGGAAAATTACATACATCAGCAAATTGTAATAGGGTAAGACTGCAATTTTGCGTGCGCATCATTATTTTCATCCATACGCTGCTGCTCCGAGCAGCGCAGCGTCAACGGAGGACTATCGAAATGCAGCAATGCCTCTAAGTCATTGTCAGTTATCTCACGTAACTCCATAGCAAAGGTACTATTTAGTGTATTATTATGTTCCATGCTTGATGTTTGCGTATTTTTTAGTTTTTTTTAAATTACATTGATATCGCTTCAATTTACTTATGCACACATTTTGGAAAAATCTTCTGATTACTAGTTAGCTTTGGTGATATTTCATCAGCATCTTAAAGTCCACAACAAATGTGAGTTTAGTTAAAAAGTCAGTATCGTTTTTGTTTCTTTTTAACGTGAGAGGAAAATGCAAAACAGGAATTCTTCAAAAACCTTTTTATCATACTTAGTTTGAAAACTTCACTTATATATTTTAAGAACAAGCAAATAATATAACTTTTAAGAGTTCTGGTTGGGTCGCTCTACTACACCGTTATTAACTTGATTTTGAAACAAGTGTTTCCAAAATAACCCAATTGAGATATAGCTCCTTCTTCTTTTGCCATATTATGTGGCAATTTTTTAGGCTTTATAAAACCGGGTGCTTTTTTTTAACTTGCAGTGCAAAAAAGGTGATATTTCCCATCGGAAATTATTGATATTTGAAAACATGTAAATAATTACCCAAAGTTAAATTTCAACGACGAGCCAAAATTGAGCAAACTTGATGCAACACTAGAGCCGGGCATTGTTTCAGATCGTTGAATACTTTTGTTGAGTTGCGTAGAGTCATCAAGGGTTGCACTGCGTTGACCTTTAAATAATACCGGCTTATCGGTATATATAGTGTTGTTTGGTATGCCAGCATGCTGTTGATTTGATGTGTCTTTGTTGGGTTTTGTATTTGTGGGTGTGCTTGATCTGTTAGCTCTTCGTTCAATGCGCCTAGGGGATCATTGTGAGTGACTGATGTACGCGGAGATATTCTAAAAAACAAAAAAAAAAACAAAATTAAGACATTTATATTACTATCAATTTGCATGTCCACTTACTTAGTAAGACTCTGCACGAGATCTGCATGTGCATTCGTCATGTTCAAATCTGCATGCTCCCCCACTTATCAAATGCTGAGAAATCCGATGGAGTTGCACCGGAGAAATTAGCATCACCAGCACCACGATCTAAATGTGAAGATGTTGATGAATTCAAGCTAGTGCGCGATGTACCATCTACCGTTGCTAACGTACTCAAATTATTTTCACACGACGCTGACAGGGGTTTTTTTTTTAGCAGAACGTCTTTTTCCAACGCGCCTGAAGTGCGCTGCGCCTGAAGTGCGCTGCGCCGAAAACAACATTATTAATTCGACGCCAACGCAACTGACTGAGTGTTGTGCTATCACTAGGCCATTCGGACTCAAGTACACAACGATTGTAAAAGCCATAAGTGAGTGCATTCGCCTGTACCCCAGAGCGCTTCATCAGATAATGCAGACGAACGGCTAGTACCGGCAAATTATGAATACCACACAATTGCATCATAATGCGAAAACAAAACTCATCACAGGTAATATTCAGCTGTGATGCACGCACTAGCATATCATATGCGGTACGCAAGGTGCCATGCTCTTTACCCGGCTGACGTGTATCATTCAGCATTGACGGTAGGATGAGAAAGTAAAGAGAGTAGCAAGTGGCTAGTAAATATTTTGACCATGCCTCTGGATGCATTTGACAGTGGCGTGCCATCTTCTGCGAAAGTTTGACTTCGTGCTTTGCGCGGCGTGCAATTGGCGATCCAGGTGCGAGTGAACCATTACTTTGCTGTTGCAAAAAGTGGGACAACGCGCTCCTCTTCGTCGTTTTCAAGAGACTGGGATTTAGTGTGAATTTAGCATAGTTATATACAGCGTTTGGACTGTCTATTTTAAGTAAATAAAAAGCATGACTTCATATAATTTATTTTATTTTTCATATCAAACTAACCTTGCTTCGGCCCAACACTATCGGGTGGAAATATGTACTTGGTACGTTCGCTATTTTGTCCGGATTCCCAATCAACTAAACGCACATCTGATGGTGTATCATCATGGGCGCCTACCTGTTCGGCGCATTCGTCGAAAAATGAAAGTCCATGATCACCATCTGATACGAAGGAGCGCTCTTCAATAAAGCGTATAAACATTTGTGTTTTCATAAGTAGCTCAAAATTTTCTGATGTGCCTTATCACGCGATCTCAAGAATGCCTTGAAATCAGGCACTTGGATCTGTGGCGCCAACGGAAGGCGTTTTCGATATGGGCGTTAAGTACTCGCAATAACCTCGTAAAATAAATGCCATGAAGAGTAGAAAAGGCCTCTTGAATTCGTTGTTCGAAATCTTGCTGTAGAGTGATCAAGAAAGTGAGGAAATAGAAGCAAAAAAACCTTTTGATTAAAGGGCTTAATTCCAGCCATTCTATCCCGAACCTTCCAAGGGAGTTTAAAATATTTCTTTTTCGAATTTTGGTCAAAGCATTACTTTCATTATTTACCATAGTGCTGTCAAAGGTCCTAATATCTCTACACGTTTTTTATTTACAAAGAAGGATAAATAAATTGCAGTCGCTGTAGCGCTTAGAATATTTGGTAAAATATGTATAATATTTTGGGTGTGGGTGTTTATCTCGATTTAAGCCCATAATATGCCGATTGATTTTACAACCTAAAAATTAAAAGAAAGTTAATTAATAAATGAAATATATTTATCATTAATAAAATTAATTCAGAATATTACAAGTCACTTACCATTCTTCTTGTCCTCAATGACCACCAAATGACCAGCCACGCGCCGTAGTAGGAAAAAGAAACGGGAAAATCGTTCGATTTTAGTACCGTTTGTTTCAATAGTAATCTTAAAATTTATACACGGGTGTGTATGGATGTTCGCTTTTTTGTCTTGCGGCTGGTACTTATACCAGTGCGCGGACTTTTAGAGCATGTTGGTACACAACAACAAATGAAAACAGTAGTAGTTGGTAGATTTTCATCCAAGAAACAAAAACAATATCTACAGTTTTCTGATTGTAAAACAACAATGTTCAATATTGTAAAACAAACAAAGCACATCTCACGGAAATAACCCTTTTTTAAAACCATGTAAACAAGACTAGAAATGCATGTAAATTCGTATATAAATAGCGTATTCCTATATAATACTCAATTTTTGGAATTGCATTTATTTAAAACGTTTATTTTCGTACAAATTTAATCACAAGAACTGATGAAAATAGCGTAGGGAGATATGTGCGAACTCATTTGCAACATTTATCTCATAATTTGTACACAAATTTTTTTTCAAAATTGGTTAGTGTCACCTCTAAATGTTAGTTGGATATACTCGGCAATTAATCACATTTACCAAATGAGCGCAGTATTTGTTTTAAATGCGAAAATCCTGAAATATTGGCAGATTTTAGGTTTTTGATGGTAGGAGTAGCAGGTATGAAAAATGGGTCAAAAAGGTTGGTCACTCTACCAACGCGATAAAGTCCGTGCATTGACTGACCATATACTTGTAACCAACGTATGTACATATGTATGTATGTATGTATGCCTACTTGGTTCGGTATATCATATTAGTGCTGCATCAAAATGACGCACACTGGTACCGCAAACCCGCAAAAGGAACAAAATCGGAATCGGTTTTTTTGACCCGGGCAGTCCCAAAAAATACTTACACACAGAAAAAATAAAGGCGAACACCTCCTTAAAAATTAAGTGCTCGCATTTACAAACAAAAAAAAAAAAGGACCAAAAAAAAAAATTTTATTTTTTCTTTTAGATTTTTTTGATTTTTTTGCCGTCGGTACTGCCTGCTTTCTGGCTGAGGGGCAGGACTTGTTGTTTTTCAACAACAAACATCACAAACAGTCATTATAAGGGCTCGGTACAAAAACAATCCGGGTCCCGAAATAAAAGAATCCCGACACGACAAAATCCCGAAATGGGAAAAAGTCAACTGTTTCTACCGGCCTAGTGTGCTACTGCCCCAGTGACCTAGTCTTTTTTTTTTCAAGGCCAAGCCAATACATATATGTATATATATACTCGCACACCACAAATTCACCATACCAGCTGTCAGCTAACCCATAAATACACGACAGGGTTGCATGCAATCTCAGAATGGTCCGTGCAGATAGAACGCGTCGCGAAGACCGCACCGCCAATCTGCATGTAAGCACCGGCAGTTGGTACATTTTCGAATTTAATTACGATGTTCGCTATTCGTCATGAGCTGTCGCACAAAATTAAATGAATACCGTCGTCAGCCTCTACGGTTCGTTTTAAACTCGGTTTATTCATATATTTTAACGTACGCTCGAAATCACAGCACTAACTACTTTGCAAAAACGCTCTCGTCACTCCACGTCATTTGACTAGTCATTTTGCGGTGATAGGTTATATTCGTAGTCACATTTGCATGGGCGTGGGTAGGTTTTGTGACCAGGGGTTTTGTAGGGTAATAATATAATACACAACTGACGAAATACATGCGCTGCAGCGAAAACGCGCATCACCCAACCAACCTCACGGCCACTCGCCCTGGCACATCCATAAAATGCCACAGTCGCCCTGAGTGCGACACGACACGTTATACGCTGGAACGGAGACCTCGGCCTCTTCGTCCAGCCCAGAAAAACCTAAAACCCTAGAGTCTGGAACGGAGACCTCTGCCTTTTCGTCCAACCAACACAAAAAAACCGCAAATCTGGAATGGAGACCTCGGCCTCTCCATCCGAAACGACAAAAACCAAAGAATAACAAAAAATGGTGCCACTATGGAACGGAGACCTCGGCCTCTTCGTCCAGCCTTACTGGCCATCGACCATAGATATATTACGTTCTGAATTTCTATATTTATGTATAATTCAAGGGCAAGAAATATTCACTTAACTGTTCATAACCGCTAATTTTTTCATCTTAGCTCAGGCGGCATGCGAAGCAAGTCGGAAAGGATCCCCGGCCATTTTTCGTCGTCAGACGAACTCCTCATTTAGATTAAGTTTAGTGTGTAAATCTTATAGTAATTTTTCTCGTTTCAGCGGAGGTCATTGGCGGAAAACGATGTTGCGTATCGCAAGGGGGCCGGCATGTTTAGGCAGGATGCCTAACTTTGTCCGCTTCTGTCTGCGATCCCCCCAATGCAACTCTGCGAATCGATACTCGAATTAATTTATAACCACCCACACCATCACCCTCATGCATGTGCATGCACGTGTATGTGTGCTTTTTGTCAGCACTCATGCATATGCATGTCGGGGTTGATGTGCGGGTGCCCTTCCCCTCCAAAAACGGAGGATTTTGCGGGTCAACGGTTGTAGCTTGCTATACAACCGGCCTCTTTGATTTCAACAGCCAACCAGTTAACATCTGCCGCCAAGGATCTCCGCCGCTTCCTACAACTGTACAGTCAGGTAATATTGTATTCAATTTATTTTATCTTTACCCAATAAAGTGCATTATTATAACGAGGAAAATCCTCCTGTGTTTCTTATTTGTCTCGTTTGAGTGAATCCTCTATTCCCACTGAGATCGACCCGGTGCGCCCACCTCTCCAGGATTAGACGCACACCGGCCGAACATCTGGAATATGGGAAAGTGTGTCAGTAATTATATTGTCTTTTCCACGTATATATTGAATATCATTTGTAAATTGAGCAATATATTCAAGATGACGTAGTTAACGAGGAGATCTATCTACTTTAGAATTTAGAAAATGAATTAAAGGTTTATGATCAGTATAAATTGTAAAAGTTCTACCTTCAAGAAAATGTTTAAAATGTTTAATTGAATTATAAATTGCCAAAAGTTCACGATCAAATGTTGAATATTTAGTTTCTGTTGTGGTTAATTTTCTTGAAAAATAAGCTAAAGGTTCTAGTATATTATTGCTAGTTCGTTGAAGAACTGCTCCAATAGCAACATTTGATGCATCTACTGCTAATGATAAAGTACCATTTTTGTCGAAATGTGTAAGTAAAGTATTTTTAGCAAAAAGTTTTTTAACATTTTCGAAAGCTGTTGTGGATCCATTTGTCCAATTTAATTGTTTAAGTTTGTTTTTAATTGCATGTGTTAACATTTCATGCAGAGGACTAAGTTCTGTTGCTAACATTTTAATATATCTGTGATAGTAATTTATCATACCTAAAAATTTTTGTAACTTATTTATAGAAATTGGTTTTTCAAAATTTGTTATAATTTCAATTCGATCTAAAGATGGTTTAATGCCTTCGCCTGAAATTTCGTAACTTAAGGAATTTAATTTATTTACACCGAGAGTACATTTTGAAGGTTTGATATTTAAATTATATTCTTCAAGTCTTTTGAAAACTGATTTTAAATGATTTATATGTTGATCTTCATTATCACTGGCAATAAGAATGTCATCAATGTATGTAAATACAAAATCGAAATCAGAAAATACTTCATTAATAAAGCGTTGGAAAGTTTGAGCACTGTTTCGTAAACCGAAGGGCATTCTTATGAATTCAAACATTCCAAAAGGGGTAGTTATTGCAGTTTTATGAATGTCTTCTTCTGCCATTGGAATTTGGTGGTAAGCACGCACAAGATCAATTTTGGAAAAAAATTGTTTGTTTTTTAAATCAATTGTTAAATCGTGGATATGTGGTAAAGGATACCGATCTGGTGTAGTAATAAAATTAATTCTTCGATAGTCTCCGCAAGGTCTCCAATCATTTGGTTCTTTTTTAGGAACGAGATGAAGTGGAGATGCAATAGGAGAATTTGAGGGTCTACATATATCCGTTTTAACTAAAAATTCAAATTCAGCTTTAGCAATTTTAAGTTTGATTGGATCAAGGCGTCTGGGTTTCGAAAATGGTAAAATACCTTTTGTTTCTATCCTGTGAACTGTATGGTGTTTAACTTTGTTAGTATAATCTGGTTCACAGGTAATAGATGGAAATTCATTTAGTAATTTTGAAAATTTATTTTCGACAATAGGAATTTTGAGTGAGAAAATATCAGAAAATCCAGAAGAGCCAACAACTTTAATTTTTGTAGTAGAATCAATTATTTCTTTATTTTTAATATTGACAATAATTCCGAATTTTTCTAAAAAGTTTGCTCCTAAAATTGGTGTATCAATATTCGCAATATTGAATGGAAATTCAAAATCTCTTCTTAAACCTAAATCAATTTTAAGTAGTTTTGTACCGAAAGCTTCAATTGAAGAACCGTTTGCTGCAGCAAAGTAAGATCCGAATTTCTTTTATAAATTTTATATTTAGAAAAAGAAATAACTGATACAACTGCGCCGGTATCGATAAGAACATTAAGTTTATTGAATTTATCAAATATGAAAAGGCGACGAGTAGGTTTAATAATAGTTCCATTATCCGTCACCGTCATAAAGGATCGTTTCAGTTTAAATTTTGTTCGTGATTTGAATTATGATTTTGATTAAAATTGCATTTAAGAGCGTTATTCTTAAATTTTTCGTTTCACTGGAGGGGGAGTATATGTAGGGTTATCTACTTTGTAAAATATACTTTAATTTTGTAAATTATTTTTTATGTTATAATACTTTTAACCTTATTTCAAAATGAAAATGTTCTAGTTAGTTATTTTTAAAATTTTAAAAAAGTGAAAATAATAAATAATACATAGAATAAATTTATTTAAATATATAGTTTAACACTATATATTTATAAATAAGATTAAAAGTATTATAACATAAAAAATAATTTACAAAATTAAAGTATATTTTACAAAGTAGACAACCCTACATAGAAGATATAGAAAATAATAATTTTCTATATAAGTTTGAGTAATTTATTTAAACTTTATTTTTAAAAGGATATTTTGGATGACTGAAAATATTTTAAATTTTTAATAATTAACCATAAACAATCTTAAAATAATAAACTTTTAAATTTTACAAAGTATATTTATTATATGTAGATACCCTATATATACTCCCCCTCCAATGAAACGAAAAATTTATTTTTTTAATGTTAATTTACAGTGTATATTGTAACGAATTTGCTGCAAATCCTCTTATTTGCCCTTTTGCTAGGTTCGTATCGCTAAGCTGTTGAATAAATAACTCCAAAATTGAATAATGGAAAAATGGCCTTTATTAAAATACTTCACAATAACACTCAAATTGTGCAACGAATAGCTTAATAACCAAACTGATAGCTTAAATGAAACTGACTTTCAAAATAATACTGCTATTGCTCGCCAGATATCATCTTAGTCGTAACTGCTTGACAACTCAAATCAAACTGAATTCCAGCGCCTCTACATCTGCGGCCTTTTATACTCTCTGGTTTCCTCGTTCGCATCTTCTAGAATCTACTAGCATTGTCCATGAGCTCTCAAACTTCTCAGCTATAACTAAAATTGCACGATTTTATAGCTTCTCTCATACCCCATGCTTGTATGTGTGAGCGACACTTCCACAATTATAATTGCCTACATTTAGGAGCATCTCAAATAAGATGTCTGCATATGGTTGTGCCTTGCTTCTCAGCTGCGTGTACCTACATATGTGTGGACATAATGATTGAATTATTTATGTGAATGTTTGTAGTTTACAGTCTCTCGCGCACACATAGGCGTATAAGTAAATGCATCTGTGTGTGACATCTCTCGGCTGCCTTATATATGTGTACATGATTTGATTATTGACGTAAATATCGCTTAGCATGGCCATAGCATCGCCTTAGTGATGGTATGGCTTAGTGATGCTAATATCCGTGACACTGTTCTCCACCTAAGTCGGATTCGGTCCGATCAGACAAATCTCTCGATCTAAACGCTGCTAATCTCTCCAAATGAACCACTTTCATTTTAGTTCGTGGTTTGGTAGTGGTTTGTATGCGGTACACTACATCGTTGATCCGTTTTACAACTTTGTATGGGCCTTCCCAGTTATACTGCAATTTCGGGGACAAACCTTTTTTTCGTTGTGGGTTGTATAGCAGCACCAAATCTCCTTTCTGAAACCCTTCTGAATTAATTGCTTTATCGTACCTCGCTTTCATCTTGTCACTCATAATCTTTGCTCGTTGCCTTACCAGATCGTGTATCTCTCTCAGCTCTTCGTCCAAGACACCAGTGGATTTCTTGACATTCCTCTCCGCATCGGCATCTATCCCATACTTCAAATCAGCTGGCAGTCGAAGGTCATTGCCAAAAATTACCTTTGCGGGAGTTTGGCACGTTGTGTCATGTACTGCCGATCGGTAGGCTATCAAGAATAATGATATGTGTGTATCCCAGTCCTTATGGTACTTGTCTACTACTTTCCTTAAATGCTCCTCCAATGTTCTATTGGAACGTTCCACCATACCATCGGACTGAGGATGCAATGCAGTTGTCCGTGTTTTTCGAATGCCCAACTTCTTGCACAATTCTTGGAACACAGCTGATTCAAAATTCCTGCCTTGGTCAGAATGTAACTCCATTGGTACACCATACCTTGAAACCCATTCGTTTTTAACCACTTCTGCTACTGTTTCTGCTTCTTGGTTTGGGATTGGGTATATCTCTGGCCATTTACTGAAATAATCCATAACCACCAGTACGTATTTGTTTCCGCGGTTGCTAGTAGGAAATGGACCTGCGACATCCATGGCGATCCTTTCAAATGGTGCACCTGAAATATACGGCTTCATCTAGCCATGACTTCGGGTTTTGGGCCCTTTCGCTCTGTTGCATACATCGCAATGGGCAATCCACTCGGTTACCGACTAACGGCAACCAACCCAATATATTCTCTGCTTAATTTTCTCGAGTGTCTTCGTGATTCCAAGATGACCTCCACTTGGACCATTGTGCAGCTCGCTGAGCACGTCAGGAATCCTCTTTCTGTGAACAACTATCAGTTTCTTCTTGCATTGACCATCCTCACTCTCCCATACTCGATGCAAGCAACCGGATATCAATTCTAAACTGTTCCACTGTGCCTAATATGACTTCGCAATGGGACTCTCTGCTGACATCTCTCTGCTTGGTCTTTCGTTTCGTTCGAGCCCTTGCATAACATGTGACAGATCTTCTAGCTGACACTTTCTTAGTTGTTCCTTGTCCCATTCATCCGTACACGTTATAGTCATTAGCCGGACATCTATAATGTCTTCTTTGTCCTCGGCCTTTGAACAGTGCTTGCATTCCAACCTACATGGCCTTCGTGAAATTGCATCGGCATTTCCATGGGTACTACCTTTTCGATGCTCAATGGAAAAGTCATAGATTTGTAGTCGCTCCATCCCCCGTGCCAATTGTCCTTCCGGATTACGGAACTGCAGAAGCCATTTCAACGCTGCGTGATCTGTCCTGACACGGAATCGCTGGCCGTAGAGGTATTTGTGAAAATATTTAATGCACTCTACCAATGCCAACAGCTCTCTCCGCGTAACACAGTAGTACCTCTCTGGTTTTCCAATCGAACGGCTGTAAATGCAACTAGCTTCTCCTGTCCATCGATCAGTTGTGATAAAACGCCTCCTATAGCATATCCACTCGCATCTGTATCTAGAATAAATGGTGCTCCTGGAATCGGATATGCTAACATTGGGGCAGTGCACAAACGCTCCTTCAATGTTTGGAAAGCCACTTCTTGCTCCTTCTTCCATTCAAAAGCTTTATTTTTTCTTGTAAGCTCATGGAGGCTATGGGTTACGCTGGAAAAATTCGGTACAAATCGGCGGTAATATGTGCACAGCCCAAAGAAACTTCTTAATTCATGTAGGTTCTGTGGTCTTGGCCAATCCTTTACAGCCTCTATCTTTTCGTTCGCAGTGCAGATGCCCTCTGTCGTTACCTTGTGACCCAAATAATTTACTTCCTTTTTAAACAGCGCACACTTTTTGCGAATTAACTTCAGACCAGCGCCAGCTATTCTTTGGATAACTTCCTCCAAGTTCCTAAGATGTTCATCAAAATTCTTGCCCAATACGATGATGTCGTCCAGGTACACCAAGCATGTTTTCCAATGTAGTCCTTTCAGTACCTGGTCCATGAGTCTCTCAAAAGTAGCTGGTGAATTACAAAGTCCAAAAGGCATCACTGTAAATTGCCAAAGACCATCACCGACACCGAAGGCTGTTTTCTCTTTATCTTCCTCCTTCACCTCCACTTGCCAGTAGCCACTTTTCAAGTCCAGCGTGGAAAACCATTTCATATCAGATACCGAGTCCAGAGTGTCGTCAATTCTTGGCAATGGGTAGCTATCCTTTTTCGTTACGTCATTCAACTTCCGGTAGTCCATGCAAAACCTCATTTTTCCATCCTTCTTTTTTACAAGTACTACCGGTGAGCTCCATGGACTAGCTGATGGTTCGATGACGCCGCTGTCGCTCATTTCTTGAATGATTTGACTCACAACTTCTCGTTTCGCCAGTGGAACAATACGTGGAGCTTGACGGATTGGCCTCGCATCTCCAGTGTCAATTTGATGTTTCACAACGTTGGTGCGGCCTGGTTTAGAATCATCCTGGACATATATGTTCGCGTACTTTAGGAGCAGTTGTTTTGCCTTACTCTGATATGCTTCATCTAGACCCTGCGTCCATGCCGTGATGTCATTTGAAAGATCAGTATTACTAGCTGAAACGTGTTCCTGGAGCTGTTCACAGTTAATAACTACTTCAGCCTCTTGGCATCTTCCCAAAATAGCTCCTTTGGTCAGTTTTAGTGGTGACTTGAACTCATTGAGTACTCTTACCGGAATACGTCCATCTTGTTTTGTCATAGCCAGGGTTTTTCCTACAAGTATGTTTAGTGCTGATTTGTTTGCTGCTTCGACAACCCACAATTTGTTTGTCCCACAATCTCCATCAATCTTTGCCCAGATGACTGCTTCGGATTTTGGTGGTATTTGCTGACTCTCTTCCACCAGCGCTCGTGTACTGCTGTAGCCTCTCTCGTAGCCGAAATTAAGTGGTACATCCATGTTTTTATATCGCATCGTCTTGATTTGCATGTCGATCTTGATGCCCTGGTCGATTAAGAAGTCCACTCCAATTATGATTTCATCAACCATTTCTGCCACTATAAAATTGTGTACTACCGTGACGTTCCCAATTGCGACTTCACATTCTACTTCTCCAATTACCTGGGCGTCCTCTCCCGTGGCTGTACGTAATCTTGCTCCAAGCAATGGTCTTATCTTTTTGTTGACTAAATCCGCTCAAATGATGGAATGAGATGCACCCGTATCTACAGTCAGTAAACGTTACTTTCCGTCCACATGTCCTCCAACAGTAAGATTGCTCGATCTTCTTCCAGTCTGCGAGATAGAGATTATGGGGCATTCAATTGCGGGAGCCAGCTGTCGCCCCTTGCGGCTGACTCGATTTAGTTTAACGGTTGAGTGGTCTTGGAGATTTGCTCATCACCTTCTGCTCTGCGTTTACGACCACCCACATTGTTGGAGCTATTGGGACCGCTGCTGCAATGTCGTGCAATATGACCTGGGTTGCCGCACTTGAAACATTTAATAACTCCAGCATTTTCTGTTGTGATCCCTTCAGTGCTTCCAAAATTGTGTCTACCCAATCTGGTCTTTCCACTTCCACACGATGAGCTTTGTATGCTGGTTTACTCAATAGTGAGGCCGTTTCCTGAGTCAATGCATGTGATACCGTTTCAGCAAATGTCAGCTTTGGGTTTGCGTATGTAGCTCGCTTCGTTTCCACGACCCGTATGCCATTTATGAAACTCTGGATTTTTACCCTTTCAGTGTATTCCACGGGTGCGTCCGCATTTGCAAAATGAGCCAATCTTTCAATATCTGAAGCAAACTCCTGCAATGTCTCATTTGCTTTTTGGTAGCGGTTTTGCAACTCAATTTGGAATATCTGTTTTCTATGCTCGCTTCCATAACGTCGTTCTACAGCAGCTATCAATGCTTCATAATTGTTCCGCTCTCCTTCGGGAATCGTCTGTAGGATTTCCGCTGCTGGCCCCTTCAATGCCACGAACAGTGCAGCAGCTTCATCTTCCGCATTCCAGTTATTCACTGCTGCGGTCTTCTCAAACTGCAGCTTGAAGACCTGGAAAGGAACAGAACCGTCAAAAGATGGAGTTTTTACCTTCGTATTACTCCCTGAAGCAGCCGGCCGATTAAGTTGCAATTCCTGTATACGACCTCTCAACGCATCCACCTCTGCCTCGAATTTTTCTTCAAACTGCATTATTTTTTCGTCCATGCGCGCTTCGAGTTTTGATGATATACGCGCCTCTTGTGCTTCTAGTTGTACTGTTATGCGTGTCTCTTGTTCTTTCAGTTGGGTTGCCATATATGTCTTTTGTTCTTCCAGCTGTGATGACATATTTGTGGACATTTGTGATGACATTTCTGTTATACGTGCCTCTTGTGCTTCAATCTTCGCTGTTTTACGGTTCTCCTGCGATTCCAGCTGAGTTTCCATCTTGGATGTAATCTGCGTCGACATTTCTGACATACGCGTTTCTTGTGCTTCAATCTTCGATGTTATGCGTGTCTCCTGCATTTCCAATTGTGATGACATGTTCGTAGATATTTGTGATGCCATTTCGGACATTTGTGCCGATATTGCAGACAATATCATGTTCAGGTCTGTGTTCGCCATTGTCTGCGGTGTTTCTTCCATTTTTGTTATTTCCTCGCCATCAAGATGAAAGTCATACTCTTCCACATCAATTCCTTCTGCCTCCATTGCCTCTCGTAGCCGTGCATGAAGTTCAAGTTTAACGCCGCTTGTATTCAATCCACGGCTCTCCAACTCCTTCTTTAGTTGCTGGATCTTCAATTCACTGAACTTTGCCATGTCCTTGTTTTCCTCTGGAATTTATTCAACAGTTCCTCTTCTGACACCAATTGTAACGAATTTGCTGCAAATCCTCTTATTTGCCCTTTGGCTAGGTTCGTATCGCTAAACTGTTGAATAAATAACTCCAATATTGAATAATGGAAAAATGGCCTTTATTAAAATACTTCACAATAACACTCAAACTGTGCAACGAATAGCTTAATAACCAAACTGATAGCTTAAATGAAACTGACTTTCAAAATAATACTGCTATTGCTCGCTAGATATCGTCTTAGTCGTAACTGCTTGACAACTCAAATCAAACTGAATTCCAGCGCCTCTACATCTGCGGCCTTTTATACTCTCTGGTTTCCTCGTTCGCATCTTCTAGAATCTACTAGCATTGTCCATGAGCTCTCAAACTTCTCAGCTATAACTAAAATTGCACGATTTTATAGCTTCTCTCATACCCCATGCTTGTATGTGTGAGCGACACATCCACAATTATAATTGCCTACATTTAGGAGCATCTCAAATAAGATGTCTGCATATGGTTGTGCCTTGCTTCTCAGCTGCGTGTACCTACATATGTGTGGACATAATGATTGAATTATTGATGTGAATGTTTGTAGTTTACAGTCTCTCGCGCACACATAGGCGTATAAGTAAATGCATCTGTGTGTGACATCTCTCGGCTGCCTTATACATATATGTGTATACAATATTTGATTATTGACGTAAATATCGCTTAGCATGGCCATAGCATCGCCTTAGTGATGGTATAGCTTAGTGATGCTAATATCCGTGACAATATTGATTACTATAAGTTGTTATTGTTGTTAGTGTTTATTTGTTGTAGTAGTTTTATGTGAATTAATATTAGTTATTTATAATATAATATATATACATATTTATAATAATGCGATTGAAGAACCTAGGATGAGGTTGAATGATAGTAGATTGCAACTTAGTGTGCATAATCATTAAAAAATTAAAAACTTGTATTATGCAGAATATATGTTCAATATATAATTGTACTCTGCATAATGTATGTCCAAGTTGTCGATAAGGAATGAAAAGTTGATTCCTTTAATTGTTTGAGGGTGAAATTGTCATTGATTTATGTTATGTTAATGAGTATAATTATTTACATTTCAATGTGAAATATTGATATTTAGGAAAATATTTCGTTAAAATTTATTTTAAAAAATCTTTAAGAGATTTTTGGATTTGGTTATTGTGTTATTTTCGATTTGAATATGAATTAATTTGCATTGCGGTGTTTGTATGTCTGTTGTTGTAAAATATTTTATATGTGTAGATGATGTATATTCTTGAATATAAACTGGAGAAGAAGTGCGTATAATTAATATAAATAATAAATTGACTATTGTTTTAAATCAATTAATATAAATTTTTAAACAATGTAACATTAGTATTCTAAATTAAATTATCTTGTTTAGATTAAATTTGATTGAAGAAACAAACTTTTTAAAATAAAATATGAGTATTAGTTGTCGAAAAATGCAAACATTTTGAATAATACAGCTCACTAAATGGTAAGATCACTGGTACTACTAATTTATGTGTTACATTTATTTTAATATTTTTAAATTTTAAAAAAGTTGAATTTTCAAAAATAAATTGTGGTACGTTATATGACTATTTAATTAGATTATTATAAAATAAATGTGGTCGTAGACCAAAATTCGTAATGTTAAACATATATATGTATATATATATATATATATATATATATATATTTAGTTTTTGATTTAAGTATCTATATGATTGATACGATTATCACTGGTTAATAGGATTTCAAAATTTTTGTTTTATAAAGACAGATTTGTATGTGATCAAAGCGATTATTGCATATGTTCAACTCCCGTAACACCAAGTTTAGTATATATATATATTTCTCATTTTGTATTTATCGGGAAATATTGCATTCTCATTACAGTCATCAGTTGGACGACGTGGGCTATTAAACTATCTGCCATCATGTTATATGAACTTACTTACTTACTTAATTGGCGCTTAACCGTCTAAACGGTTATATGAACTATTTGGTATAAATGAAATTGCCGATGATGTCGATTATAAAGAATTTGTATCACTTTGATAAAGATGTTGTTGTTTTTCGATAGAGGCACACGCACGTTCACGTAATGTTCATAGAATACGCGTAGTATGGATTTAATCGGATTGCCGTCGATTAACTAATTGTGCCAAGTTAACTAAATGTGCCAAGGAGGTCATTGACAATGGTAGATTAGTTATTGAATTATTTGTAAAATCAATTTTTATTAGATTTTTTGACAGCGAAATTTCATCCGGGATTTTCGTAATTTTGTTATCGCGTAAGAAATATATGTATAGGTCAGAAGGATCGTTGGTAGGATCGCCAGATATAGAAAATAATAATTTTCTATATAATTTTGAGTAATTTATTTAAACTTTATTTTTAAAAGGAAAAATTTTGAGATTTAGATCTATTTCTATCTTTAGATCTTGAACGGACTTGTAATTGTTTAATATCATTAGAAATTTTATTTAAATTTTGATAAATAGCCGTAGTTAATTCAGTTAAATTTTTAACGCATTGTTCTAAAATATTATTATTTATACTTGAGACTAAAGGAGATTTGGAAGAATGGTGTTTATTGATTAAATCAAAAAGTTTGTCTGCTAAAATAATAATTTCATCTCTGTTTTGATTATTATTGGAAGTCAAATGAATTTGTATTTCTTGTGGTAATTTACGAATCCACAATTTAAAGAGTAATTCTTGGCTAACTATGGAGTCAGAACCTATAAGTGATTTCATAAATCTGAATAATTCAGATGGTGAACGATCACCAAGTTCAGTTTTTAAAATAATTGTTCTAATCGTTTTTCTTCGCTAAGAGAAAATCTTTCACATAAAATTTGTTTGACTGTATCATATTTATTAAGGAGGGTTAATAACATCTAAAATTTTAGATATAGTATCTCGTTGAAGAGTAATTAGAACATTTTGAAATTTTAAATTATCATCATTGATATTGTTAATTTCAAATTGTCCTTCAACAAGTAAAAACCAGGCATCGGGAGATTCTTGCCAAAATTGTGGTAATTTAATAGATATAGTAGAAGAAACATTTGTAAAGTTATTTTGTGTTGAAGTATCTTGTGTTATATTAAATATGTTGTTTTGATTTTCCGAATTTGTAAAATTACGGGTTCGTATTGGTGAACGTAGAACCATATGAAAAAAAAAAATAAAAATTAAATGAAAAATTTGAAAATTAGGAAATATTTAAGAATTTTTTGGAAAGGGAGTTAACAATTTAAATAAAATATTTAATTTTATATAAAAAATAAGTAAATTTAAATAATTTATATAGAATTTTTAAAATATAAAAATAATCTTAAAATAAATTTGAAAATTTAAAGGGTTTAAAATTTTAATTTTAATTATAATAGCAAATTTTAAATTTAATATTAAAATAAAAATTATACTTACATAAAATTTAATTTAATAAAAAAATATTAAAATCCATAAGTAGTTGATTGATGATTGTAGAGATTTTTAGGTAATCAATTGCGTTTTTTGGACGTGATAACAATTCTTCATCGTTCTTGCTGTATATGCAATGGCTTTGTTGTTTTGTAATGGCATTTATGATTTTGTTGCTCAATAAGTGAAATAGAATGTGAAAATTTATTTAAAAATACAGCAGTGAATGACGTAGATATCTGGAGATGTTCTATTTCACGAGCTACACTGGGTTGTCTTCATTTTTCTTCATATATTTTTAAATTTTGTTTAGCAATTCATGATGATTTGAACCAAACGTGTCTTTTGTATTTTCGGTTTTGCATTTAATATTGATAAGGCGACGGTTGAAGATATATTTAAACTTCTTATGAGCTTCTTTTAGTACCTACTTTCAGCTAGATGGGAAAAATTGATTGCGCGGAGAACTACACCACTTTTGTCAAACGAAAATTATATCGTTCTTGAACTTATTGGGGTTTAATTGATTCGATTGCAGGATCGTTGGTAAGATCGCCAATATATCAACATTCAGGTTGATATTTAAAAAACTTTTTTATTTTCGGTTTGAAATATAAAATTTATTTTTATTTATTTTTGAGTTTAAATATTTTCCAACTAATTAGAATTTTCGTTTTTTGAAGTTATTCAAAAATTTTAAGTTAACACGAAAACTCAATTAAAAATTATTTTAAAAATTAAAGTAAAGAATACAAACTATTTAGCACTATAAACACCTTTCATTTGATACCCATATCGTACAAACGCATTCTAGAATCACCCCTGGTCCACCTTTATGGCGATATCTCAAAAAGGCGTCCACCTATAGAACTAAGGCCCACTCCCTTTTAAAATACTCACTAACCTCTTTCATTTGATACCCATATCGTACAAACAAATTCTAGGGTCTCCCCTGGTCCACCTTTATGACGATATCTCGAAACGGCGTCCACCTATCGAACTAAGGGTCACTCCCTCTTAAAATGCTCATTAACACCTTTCATTTGATACCCATATCGTACAAGCAAATTCTAGAGTCAACCCTGGTCCACCTTTATGGCGTTATCTCGGAAAGGCGTCCACCTATAGAACTAAGGATCACTCCATTTTAAAATACTCATTACCACCTTTCATTTGATACCCATATCGTACAAAAACATTCTGGAGTCACCCCTGGTCCACTTTTATGGCGATATCCAGAAATGGCGTCCACCTATAGAACTATGGCCCATAACCTTTTAAAATACTCATTAACACCTTGTAGCATTATGCGGCATGCCCACCTATGCAATACATTTGCGGCATTACGCACCATGAACTTCTATGCCAATACATTTTAGTAATAGCATAATCATATTACAATATTATGTGACATAAATTACATTGACCTAACAGAGCGTTAGCTAACATCAATGGAATGCCGAATATGAAACCTTTGTCAGTTCACACATAACGAATTCTGCTTAGTCACACACTCAGGTCAATACACTGCCGATCGCCAATGATAGTTTGTCACCAAAATATTTACATACAACCAATAATGTGAATTAACCAAATATTCACATACAAACATTTTACATGAATATCAATCTGCTGACTTTTCATACAAATCTACATGTATGCATACCATTAATACAAATCTACATGTATGCATACCACTATTACAAATGTACATATTTTTAGTTTGTTAGTATTAGGATAATTATGAATGTGTAGGTTAAGAAATTATCTATAAAAGAGAAAGAATTTCTTTAATAAATTCAATTATTGTCAGACATTCTAACTCGAACATTCATCTTATTAATTCGAACATTTCATGGCGATCCTGCCAGCTTGATCAGAAATTAGCAAAACTGCTAACGGTTCTGCTGGAGGAAAAGATCCTGCCAGTTTTATCTGCAATAAGCATAAAATTTGCTGACCAAGCAAATATTGCTTAAAAGATTTAGCTGCTCAGAAATCCTGCCCAGGAAATTTTAAAAACAAAGTATAAAAATTAATAATCTTGCCATCCGGGCAAAAGTTGAATTTTAAAGGATCCTGAAATAATAAGCAACTACAAAGGATTACAACTGCTATTGCAGCACAAATACAATAGAACCAAATCAAATATCAGAATGGGGGAAATGTTATCAACAAAATAACGAAGAAACAAATGTAGAAGGCAAATAACATTGAAAAACAAACTTAAGCAGCAGCAGTGACCAAAGATGAATAAAGCATAAGACGAAGTGGAATAAATGGATTTAAAGTACATATTATAAACAGCAATATTCTGAAGGACCAATTGGCAGCATGACTGGCGGAGAGCAGGACTTATAAGTATAAAATTCAGAAATAAATTGGGCGACCTTTATGGACGCTAAACTATTAGCAAAAACGAAAGTTTTTGCTTAGGATTTTTTTTTTTCAAAGTAGGAATTTTTTTTTAAATACAGTAGGATGAACAAATTTCTTTTCACAGAAAGTTTGATGTCAGATTTAAACATGACACAAACTAATCCTAAAAATAGGGCAAAAGATTAAAGCCCAATGTAGCGTAGAAAAAAAAATTTTATAATAACATAAAATTTAATATTTTGAACAAATTTATTTGCAATTTTAAGAAAAATACGAATGTTAAAAATATTAACTTTATAAATATTTTTTTTAAGAAAATCAAAAAAATGTTTGAAACGAATTTTATACAATAATGTTAATAAGGAAAAATAAATTAGCGAAATAGCATAAAAATTAATTTTTAAAATATTTTGTAAAAAAAAAACATAAATAAAAATGCTAAAATTTTTTAATTTAAACAAATTTTTCCAGTTAAGAATAAACATTCTTTTCTTATACGTTAATAATGTTAACTAAATAACAAGTAAAATGGAATGCATAGGATAAATAATAAAATAAAAAATTTTATAAAAAATTAAATTTAGTTCATTTCTCAGAAAGATTATTATAGAAAATTTTCAGCATGGCTTGGTGGACAAAGATTGCGCAAGGCATCATGATAGTGATAGTCGGATACGAACTAGGGAAAGAAAGCTCTGAAACAGCAGATAACAAGATAATAAAGTATGAGCCATCAACTAAGGTAGATACAGAAAATACTCCGAACATTCCAGATGTTTGGTTAGCAGTTATAGGTTGTGTATTCATGCTATTGATCTTCACAATAGCTATGATGCTCAAAAACTATATGAAGCACAACTTTAGGCAGGTAAAACCCGCCACAAATCGTATCTAAGAAACACCAGTTTTTGCAACCCATTACCTAAACCAAACCCAAAGCTGAGGAAGAGCAATAAACAATTCAAGTAAATCTCAAATAGTAAACCTAAAAATGTCACAGTGTAGCATTAACGTCATACCCACATTATGCTTCATACCCACTGTAACACCCTTGCAATAATACGTATCATGAACTCCAAATATATTTTAGTAATAATCGTATTACAATATTTTCCAACATAAATTATTGAACTAACCCAGACGGTTAACTACCATCAATGGAATGCCGAATATGAAACCCTTATCCGTTCACAGCTAATAAATTACTTATTACATACAACCCATTATGGGAACTAACTAAAATACTCACATCGATATTCCAACGTTGCGAACAGGCATACAAACTTACAAACTTACGTGTATGCATAGCATTAACCAAAGTACTCACATTGATCTGCTGACGTAGCTAAATAACATATACAAAACTACATGTATAGAGTCATGCATACAAAACTACATGTATACAAAGACTGTATACAAACTTACATGTACTCATACCCCATTTTCAATGTACATATTTTTAGTTATTAGTATTAAGATATTTATGAATGTATAGGTTAAGTAAATTACTATATAAGACAAAGAATTTATTGAATAAACAGAGATTTAATGTTTGCACATCGAAGTCGTAACTTCTTTTCATTTTCTCCAAACAGCCCTGCCTAAAGCGAACAGCAAATCAAAAAAAAAAAAACTTTGCATAAATTCATGTGAATGCTCCTGACAAACATGGTCATGAAGCAATAGGATATTCTGGGACAGTGGAAGTAGGCAAAAACTAAGAACGAAAAAAAAAAATACAAAACTTTTAAAACCAGCCCATAACAACAAAAGAAAAAATGAAGAAAAAGTCACAAAGAGAACCTATTTAACTATAGAAATATTAAAGCGCTATATAAATTTGCAATAAAAGACTAGTCGCGCTCGTTTTCATCTTAGGATAGAAAAATGGTAGCGTAGAAAATTTTTAAGCAACCAGATTGTTGAGGAAGTTATTGACTTAGTACAATATTCGACCAGGCATAAAAGAAATGCCGGCAATCCAGGACTTGAAATTTATAAGGAAAACACAGTTGTCCTGAGGGACAAATTGGTGAAAATAATTGAATATTTACTGCAGTAGGCAAATTTAAAATTATGAAAGTAGTTACCCAAGCTCTCAAAGATCAAATAATTGCACTAACCAAAGAGGTTGTGTATGTGACAATCGCGGTATAAAAAAAATAAAAATAAATTCTTCATGAAAGTTATGACGATTCTGTCTTGGTGGCCGCCGCAGAAATCGCATGACACATACGATCAAAGATATTGCTGGAAAATAGGGAAATTATCGAAAATATAAAAAGAACATTTAAAGATACGAAAAATTTTTGCACCCACTGTACTTTCCACTTATCCATTAATAGAACTACTACCAATACATAGCTACCCCGCTCTTCCGTCACAACCCCTCTATTGTCTATGCAATTTATTACAGATTTACCTTATTAAGAATGAAAAAAAAAAATGTCAAGTGAAAATAATATGCGGAATTAGTTTAATAAAATAAAATAAAATAAATGCCTGGGCCGCATAAGGTCATAATTTTACATAGTAGAAAAAATACTTTACTTTAACCCCAATGATTAGAAAATATTCATAGGAAAATATTTTTACTCTAACCCTCGAAAGATAGATAAACAATAAAAAAATTTACGGTAACTTATATACGTAGAAAAATTTCGATAGTAAAATAATTTGGTATAATTTAGAAAATAATGATAGGAGTAATAAAGGTAAGGAAATAATAGTCCATAAGAATAGGCTGAAACCCACTTAAAACATATTTTGACAACTTAAAACATAATCGTAAAATAAGCATTCCAATTTACTCGGTTAGTTAATAAAAACTTCTAAACACAAGCGGATTTTAAGTTGCACATATTTAAAATCCGGCTGTAAAATAAATAGAATAATAAGTAAAATAATTGTTAAATTTAAAAAATTTGTATACGTAAAATAATCGTTAAATTTAAAATTTTGAAAAAAGGCTTGTACAAAACATTGTAAAAAAAAAATATATATATATATATATATATATAAAGTAAAAATAGTAAAAGTATCAAGGTCAGCAAATTAGAAACAAAGCACACAAACTCTTTCACTACCAACACATTTAAAATCCGGCTGTAAAATAAATAGAATAAGTAAAATAATTGTTAAATTTAAAAAAATTTTATACGTAAAATAATAGTTAAATTTAAAATTTAGAAAAAAGGTTTGTACAAAACATTGTAAAAAAACAATATATATATATATATATAATGTAAAAATAATAAAAGTATCAAGGTCAGCAAATTAGAAACAAGGTACACAAACTCTTTCACTACAATATCAAGTAGTTACAGTAAAATACCAAAATCATTTAAAATGCGAACAAAGAGTCTTATACAATTGTTCACAAAACAATTATATAATCTCCTTTTTCTAAGGCGGATGGTGTAGCATTATGCGTGATGCCCACCTATGCAATACATTTGCGGCATTGCGCACCATGAACTTCTATGCCAATACATTTTAGTAATAGCATAATCATATTACAATATTATGTGACATAAATTACATCGACCTAACACAGCGGTTAGCTAACATCAATGGAATGCCGAATATGAAACCTTTGTCAGTTTCACACATAACAAATTCTGCTTAGTCACACACTCCGGTCAATACGCTGCCGACCGTCAATGTTAGTTTGTCACCAAAATATTTACAAACAACCAATAATGTGAATTAACCAAATAATTATATACAAACATTTTACATGAATATCAATCTGCTGACTTTGCATACAAATCTACATGTATGCATACCATTAATACAAATCTATATGTATGCATACCACTATTACAAATGTACATATTTTTAGTTTGTTAGTATCAGGATAATTATGAATGTGTAGGTTAAGAAATTATCTATAAAAGAGAAAGAATTTCTTTAATAAATTCAATTGTTGTCAGACATTCTAACTCAAACATTCCTCTTATTAATTCGAACTTTTCAACCTTTCATTTGATACCCATATCGTACAAACACATTCTAGAGTGACCCCTGGTCCACCTTTGTGGCGATATCCCGAAATGGCGTCTACCTATGGAACTATGGCCCACTCCCTTTTAAAATACTCTTTAATACCTTCCATTTGATACCCATGTCATACAAACGCATTCCAGGGTTACCCTAGGTTCATTATCCTAAATGGTGATTTTCCCTTATTTTGTCTCCAAGCTCTCAGCTGAGTATGTAATGTTCGGTTACACCCGAACTTAGCCTTCCTTACTTGTTATACTCAGAGTGCTTTGTACACAGAATATATTAACTTGATTGGATAACTGTTGGTTGTACAGGTATAAAGGAATCGAGATAGATATATACTTCCATATATCAAAATCATCAGTGTCGAAAAAAAATTTGATTGAGCCATGTCCGTCCGTCTGTCCGTTTGTCCGTCCGTTAACACGATAACTTGAGTAAATATTGAGATATCTTCTCCAAATTTGGTACACTAGCCTATCTGGACCCAGAATAGATTGGTATTGAAAATGAGCGAGAGGTTGCCTTTACTATAAGGAATGCGTTGAAGAAAAATTAACGAAATCGGTTAAGGACCACGCCCACTTTTATATAAAAGATTTTTAAAAGGGTTGTCGACGATTAAGATAAGCTATATCTTTGCAAAAAAGAGCTTTATATCAATGGTATTTCATTTCCCAAGTGGATTTATAACAATAAATAGGAAAAACTTCAAATTTTAAAAAATGGGCGTGCCACCGCCCCATTTTATCACTAAGCAATTTTCTATGTTTCGGGAGCCATAACTCGAAGAAAAATTAACGGATCGTAATGAAATTGGGTACACAGATTTTCCCTATAGTGGAAAACATTTCTAGTAAAAATAGACGGGATCGGTTAAAGACCACGGCAACTTAGATGTAAAATAAGTTTAAAAGGGTCGTAGGCTAGAATAATAAGCAATACCTTAGCAAAAAATAGTTTTGCATCAATGATATTTCACTTATCAAGTTTTATTGTAAGAGGAAATGGGAAAAATTTTTTTTAAACGGGTGTTGCCACGTGTTATGTAGAAAAGTAATTTATCTGAAATGAAATGTGCAATTGAAGCTCACGCTGAGTATATAATGTTCGGTTACACCCGAACTTAGACACCTTTACTTGTCTGCTTACAAACTGTTTAGAAATAAGCGTGAAATAATCGAAACGGCTCGTTGCTTTGAAGCTTATAAATGTAAAATTATAAAAAATTTCTAAAAGAAAGCTTTATAAATGTTTCCCAAAACTTTTTATAAATGATAATTTTTATTTCAATAATTTCAGTAATACTATCAAATACATATGTGTATATACCTAAATATACATATGTACTAATTCTGAATTTCATGCATACATTAAATGAAGGAGAATCCAGGAACGGTTTAAATGCTGCCATTCCCTCTCATGAATAAACGTTTAAATATTGACAAATAGTTGACTCGTCTTTGCTCTTGCTTTTCCCTCAAAACTTATAAAATATTTTCTGAAAAAAATGTAAATATATTGTAACGAATTTATGGATACTCCGCTTATTTTACACCTTCTACTAACGTTAGTATCGCTAAATTGTTGAATCAAAAACTCCAAGATTCAATAGTGCAAAATGATCTTTATTAGACTACTTTGAAAATACTCCACAATAACACTTATACTTCGCAACTGACTGATGATTGCATACTTTTGGGAGTATCTCAGATATATGAATGTGTTTGTGCGTTTCTCTCCGCTGCTTGTATGGACATATGGGTAGACATAATGATTGATTTGTTGGTGTGCATACAAGTCACTGCTTAGTATCAGCTTAGAGATGATAGTATCCCTTAGTGTTGCTAATATTCGTCACAATATTTAATACTGAAAACGTTTATATAACGTTTAGCACAGCAAGTTTATTTTAAGCTACTTTTCAAAAAATTTACAGAAATGCCTGTTGGGTAATGATTCATGAATGAGACGTCATTAATTCAAATTAATGAAATGTATTAGTGGATTTTTTATGGGAGGCCCGTAAATTGTTTGGTCCCGGGCCCGAATTTTCTCTCTACGGCCCTGATTAGGAATCTGTCAATTTTACAAAATTTTGTTAACTTAAGAGCGACAAATTCTCCTCTGTTGAAATTACTAAACTAATTTGTTCGCTTGACAAAGAACTCGGTCGAATTAACCATAATTCCATCAATTTCACCGAATCTCCGTTAAGTCAAGAACAACAGAACCGAGATTTTGATTTTAATATTGATTGCGCCTAGTGGCGCAAGTATCGAGATATTCAAGAAAATCATCTTTGTGATCCGATTAGGCTCATATTTGGAACACATATTACATACATGAATAGGAAGCGACACATGAACAAAATGGCCGCCAGGTGGTGCAAGGAACGAGATATTCAAAATAAAATAAATAAATAAAAATTTATAAGTTAAACGGTTTTATTGAAAGAAGTACTTACATTAAGTAATAATAATACTAAAAGATAGAAAATAAAATAATTTAAAAAATTTTTTTTAGTTAAACGGTTTTATTGAAAACAACACTTACATTAAGTATTAATAATACTACAATATAGAAAATAATTAGGTAGGTCCTAGGTGCTAGTACCATCACACTCCTCATCAATCTAGGGCGTCGATCAGAAAAATAAATAAAAGTGTTGGGCGCGTGAAATTTCTAAAAACGTGAGGCGTAGCTTAACCTAATTAAGGTTCAGTTGATCGTACTTATGCATATATGCAAATATTGTTTGTAAAGATATGAGCGGTTGACTATCAATAGAAATTTGGCGATACCCACGCTTTTATTTATTTTTCTGATCAACGCCCTAGATTGATGAGGAGTGTGATGGTACTAGCACCTAGGACCTACCCAATTATTTTCTATCTTTCAGTATTATTACTACTTAATGTAAGTATTGTTTTCAATAAAACCGTTTAACTAAACAAATTTTTTTAAATTATTTTATTTTCTAACTTTTAGTATTATTATTACTTAATGTAAGTACTTCTTTCAATAAAAACGTTTAACTTATAAATTTTTATTTATTTATTTTATTTTGAATATCTCATTCCTTGCACCACCTGGGGCCCTTTTTTTCATGTGTCGCTTTCTATTCACGTATGTAATATGTGTTCCAAATATGAGCCTAATCGGACCACAAATATGATTTTCTTGAATATATCGATACTTGCGCCACCAGGCGGCGATTTTTTCATATGTCGCTTTCTATTCATGTATGTATTATGTGTTCCAAATATGAGCCAAATAGGACCACAAATACGATTTTTTGAAATATTTTGATCCATGCGCCACCTATCGGAGTTTTCATATTATTCCATTGTCATCGGGTTCTGAACTATATTCCAAGTTTCAAGCGTCTAGCTTATCGGGAAGTTACTTAAATTTTAATTACAAAATTCGTTCACAACGGCCGTGCAGCCGGCTTGTCAAGTCAAGCTAAATAAAACCGTTTAAAAATACAATAATTTATAAAGAGAAATTATTGCGAATACGTCTCAAACTCATTAAAATTTATGAATGTAATGAACGAAGTGAGGAATCAATCAAAGATCATAACCAACCCAGAGTTCAGGTGATAGTTGCTGCTTAACCAAAAGCAACAACACAAAAAGCCTTGTGCACGGACTGCCACATAGAAGCAGAATGATTCAGCTGTACTGCATCAAGCAAATAAAATGAAATGAAGACAATAAAAGGGAAAAACTGAAGTCAAGTCATATACATACAGACGTAGTGATAGATGGTAGGTCTGTCTCTTTCTAATTAAAAAATTACAAACATATCTGAAGAGATCTTTGGCAGGGTCGAAATAGCTATAATGCCAGCCAGTATCTTTAATTCCTTTCAGTTTTTCCATCATATAAAAGTACGATAATTTAATAAGAGAAATTATTGTGAATAAGTCTCAAAAATTTATGAATATAATAAACAAATAGACGATTAAATCAAAGATCATAAACAACACAGAGTTCAGGTGATAGTTGCCGCTTAAACAAAAGCAACAACACAAAAAGCTTTGTGCACAGAGTACCACATAGAATCAGAATGATTCAGCTATACTGCATCAAGCAAATAAAATGAATTAAAACTATCAGAAACATCAAACGGGAAAAACTGAAGCTAAGCCACATATATACAGACTCAGTGATAGCCTAATGGCAGGCCTGCGGGTTTAGAGCGATTTTGACGACTCGAGCTCGAATCTCACTATGATGGAGTATACTTTCTTCTGAAAAAATCTTTGTCAGTGTTGAAATAGCGATAATATCAGCCAGTAATTGCTTACATTTTTATTGAGTTTGAAACATTTTCACAATAATTTCTCTTATTAAATTACTGATTTTTTTTATTAGGATGGAAAAACTATCACCAATTTACGAATGTAAGAAAAAAAAATGTTACAGCAATTTCATCAGCAAATTTTAGGCGCCGCACTATGGGGTAAATTGGAAAAAGCTTTCCAAAATCTAATTTCTCAGCAGCGGTGAAGGTAAGAGTTATCCAAAAAAAGGCGCTTGAAGGACGAATTTTGGCGATATGAGAAAAGTCGGATATTAGTTTCAGTAATTTAAAACTTAACATTTAAAAACCTTTAAAAACATTCACTTTGCATATTTTTTCTGTGTTTTAAGTGTTAGAAACAAACCGAAATAATTTTTTGTTAAAAATCAATCCTGCTATAGATCTAGAGTTGCTGAACTGGAATGCGTAAAACAAAGTACCATTGATTGATTGGTTTTCAGTGCATTTTATATGAGCGAATATTGAACAAATTAACCACAAATTCTAAGGAACTCGCGCATATGTATGTAAATTGCACCCAAACGTACTTGGTACTTTCCGCGAAAATTATTCTATTAGCAGATATATTTTTTTACGTATTTGTTCGAGTTCAGCAGCTCAAATTATATAATAAATAAATATTTACCAGTGTTTAATCCGTCTACATCCCTATTCAGATGGCGGCGTGCGCCATTGTTATGCGCAGCCGGGCGCGGCGAATTGAAAGGCGCCAACACCCACGAATGGCCATCGTAATGAACAAGATGCCAATCGTCAGTCAGTTAATACCAACAAAAATTGCAGTTTACTTGCCTACTCAAACCCGCTGTGCAAGAACAACATCAGCAAAATATCTTCTTCAGCTGAATTTACGCTGTTGTTCGCACAGATCGTTGAACTTTGCGATACAATTCAACTTACTTCAAAGTAACCTTTTTCTTGCTTGTTAGCATAGAAAAAATTATAATATTCATATGGACATATCTACATACATGTACAAATAATTTCAAGTTGCTTTTCCATCCTTCATATTTCTCCACTCAGAGAATATCATACCTGCTTACTCATACTTTCAAGTCGCTCATTTATCTACATTCCCCAAGCACGTAGAGCTAAGAGAGTACTGTTGATAAAATCTCTTAACCTCTCTCACCTTCGCAATTTTTTACCTTTCATTGCTGCACTCATCCAACACTACAATCAAGCGTACTCAGTTCACTACAGAAACGCGACATTGAAGCGACCAAGAAGCAAAACAAAACAAGCTCTGTTTGTAAACAAAAATAGAGTAGCTTCTTCGACTCACGTGCATACGTTCGCACAAACAAACATATGTATGTACACACGTTTGTATATTGCACATGTAAATTAGTACTTATTCTAGCGCACAAAACTAAGTTTCAGATATTTTCGCCCCTGTAGATATTTTCCAAATAATATTTATACAGACTTCGAAATATTATTAACTTCTAATATATACATTAATACATATATATACCAATAATTTACAAACACACGTGAAAAGTGTTTGAATATTTTTTTATTTTTTGGTCAAACATACAATCAAATTCCGCATTTCGCGGAGTTAAGTCATTTTAGGAAAAAAAAAAAAAAACACACACACACAAACCCCGCCACCAATTTAATTTCCCTTTTAAATTTCTGTGACACGAAGAGCAATTCCATCTTCTAATTTTGTGAACGTTCGCTGAGCGTATAAGTATAGATATATTTTTTTTTTGGTGAAAACCCAAAAGTTTGCTTTAAATTCCCCATAGCCCCCTAAAAGTTTCCGAAACCGGGACAAAACCAAAATATGGCCCTAAAAAGAAACGGGCAAGGAATGGGCACCATCCCCCCGCCCAAAATCCAAATGAGTTGACCCATCCCCGCAACAATGCCTGCAACAATCTCCCCATTTCGGGGCGGAAAAGAACGCCCCAGTACGAAAGAACACCCAAGCGTCATGGAAGTGAAACCCAAGCAAAAACCAAAGAAGGTACCCATCTGCGCCTGTAGGGTCCAAAAGGCATAAAGAGCGCAATCGTCAGTCAGTTAATATCAGCCGGCAATCGCGGACGCGTTCTTAATATATCACTTTATATTTGAATATCTGCATTTATATACCAAGTTTGTGAAAAGTGAACGGTTAAAGTCTAGAATTAATTTCGTTAGTTATTACCAGAAGAAATACAAGATGTAAAATTTATAACGTTTTGGAAAAAAGAAAACATAAACCCTTTTTATTTACGGAAAAAGAAGTGTAGCGAAGAGAGGCCACTGAGTTATTCAACCAGTATCAAATTTTCCGCATCTCAGAAAGAAATTTGCCTTTCCTGCGTTTTTTTGCTTGATAACTGCTAGAGCTAATGGCCGTGACACAATGACATTTTTCATAAAGATGCGTTTAACACAAGCTTATGCATTCCAATAACATCGCCACAAACAACCAAGATGTTGCGTTTGTAAATCTGAAGGAACTTCAGACTTGGCAATTGAAGTTTATTACGCCTTGCTCATTCACATACAAAATTTCGCGAATCACTGTTGTAAACATTCTCCCTATACAACAAAAATACTTGCTAACATATTTTGTGTCGTATTCGATTCTTATATTGCAGTTTTTAATTGTGAAAAATGTTAGAAAATTTACCAACCAGTGGGAAAAATAATTTCACTTGCAAAGTGTGCCAAAACCATTAGCCAAAGCAAATGTCAAATTCTTCTTCTTTAGATTTGCTTCGAACAAAATTGGGGAGTTGGCTACTTTTCAATATCAGATGGCGCCAGTATCGCTCATTCTACCATTCTCCATAAAAATACATCCGATCTACTCATAATGCATAAGCATGTGTGAAACTCATCTATATGAAAAACTGCGTATTTGTCAGAGCTATAACCGTTGCCGAATAAAAAAAACCATTTATTTTTTTGACCTTTTCCTTAAATTTCAATCAATAAAAATCCAAGCAATTGCTTTTTTTATAAGCATTTGCTATTTCTAAAAGCAATTGCTCTTTTCATTCAGGATTTGCTTATTTCTATAAGCAATTCCTGAATTCCGAATGAATAAATGAAGCATTTGTTATTTTTAGGTAGCATTTGCTTACGACTTTTCAAAGTTGCTCTACCCCATGCTAAATTTTTTGTAATTTAGTTTTTATTCGATTTTCCTTCGCGCAACATTTAACTATGGCGCAGTTTTTGACTATTCGTAAAAGAAAACACTATAATGTGCGAAGGGAATGTAATAATGAAGACTTTCGGAAGCTATATCGATTCAATCGTGAGAACGTAGAGTGGTTGAGCACCTATTTTTTGGACGAAACTTGCGAAAAACGAGGAGGTGCGTAATCAGCATTTGAAAAGATGAAGATCTTCCTGCGCACAATTTCCGATCCGGGCTATCGAAATAGCGTAGCAGAAGAGGTTGGAGCTCATCAAACTACAGTATCCAAAACTTTTAATTTAGTAATGAGTGAAGTTTTAAAGAAGGCACATGTGTGGATTAAATTTCCAAAGTCTGGCGGGAAAATGATTGCTGCTAAAAACGGATGGAGGTAATTGTACTCTTTTCCAAATTGTATCGGAGTGATAGACTGCACACATGTTCGAGTTCCGAAATCACAAGCTTTCGGTAACGAATACGTCAACAGAAAGGGCCTTACGAGCATAAACGTGCAGGCAACTTGTAATGAAAAATAAATATTTACAAGTGTAGATTGCCAGTGGCCAGGCTCCGTACATGACAGCAGGATTTTTAAAAATTCGGACATTTATGATGTACTTCAAAACTCATCAGAAAACGTGCTACTTCTTGGAGATGATTGGTATGGTATATCTCCCTTTTGATGACACCTTGCAGGAATCCAATAACTCTTCAACAGCGGCACTACAATAAACTATTTTGCAGAGAACGAGCTGTAATTGAACTATGTTTTGGACAATTGAAAGCAAGGTTTCCGATTTTACAATACAAAGTTCGCAGTAAGATTGAAAAAATCCCTTCAATTATAATTTGTTGCATTGTTTTGCACAATACTGCAAAGTTTTTAAAAGATGAAGCCTTTGAACTGCCGGAAGAGCCCCACTACTTCGAACAGGTTCCAGCCGAACCTATGAATAACAACGTGATGAGGCAATTGGGCCTGCAAAAGCGAGAACTTTTAACGCAGCAACTTTGTGATGGAATTTGAAATATTTACTAATATTTAATAATTGTTTGGGCTACCAAAAATATTAAATAAAAATTAATATAAATATATTAAATAAATAATTTAACAAATATAACTAAATCAACTTTTATTCATTTTTGAGATCTCTTTCTTAGATACAAGTGAGTAAAGTCTTTGTACAAACAAAAATTAATTCATTTAAATTAATTCATTTAAAAAAAATTCGTAATCTTTATTTTTCTTTTCACTTGTCTGTGATTCAGCCTTTTTTAGGTCTTTTTTGGCTTTTTATAGTTCCATAGTTTCCCTCTGTTTCTGGATCCGTATCAGCTCCAGTTTCTCAAGGAGTATTAAACGTTGCAATTCGAAATTGTTCAAATTTTTGGTCTCATCTGTTTCCGGCAAGGAGCAAGATTTACGCTTCAATATTGTCTTTGACATCACAGAACTTGAGGTAGTAGGATTTTCAGGTAATGACAATTCGTTATTCCTGCGGATTTTGCACCTAAAAACGGAACAATAAAGTTAATAAAAGCAAAATTTCCAAATTCCCAATTTTTGTTTATTACCTGGAATTTTCGCAAACACTGAGTTCTTTTCTGCATCCAAAAGATCGATGAGCATTTTTTCCCAAGGCTTGTAAGAAATTCTCTTGTTACCAGTGCGTGATAAATCAAATTTTTTTTCACTTCTGTTTTCATGTTTGAAATTTTTTTCATTACTTGCTTTGTTGTTAATGAGTTATTGAAAATTACTTCATATTTTGCAGTTAGCACTTGTAAAGCAGACTCCTTTTCATTTTTTATTTGCGGCACTTGTGACTTGTTAAAAATTACCTTATGTTCCTTTAGTGCTCTTACAAAATTGAGTTGCTGATCGACTTCCTCATTTTCCGAAAGTTCGGTAATGTCCGACATGATCGATTTCACGTATGGTCACACCCGCTCTATGCCACTTTCTGATGTAAATGATATCTACCAAAATTTTTCAACATATATATATGTGTTGCTTCAAGTAAAAGCTTAAGCGGTGCCTAAAATTCTTATTCATATAATAATTAGCAATTGCTTATTAGTTCAAGCAATAGCCTTTTCAGCAATTGCTTTTGCTAATAAGCAATTGCTTACTAGCAATTGCTTATTTTTTATTCATCAGGCCCAGTGCATTAATGTGGTGGTGTGGTGACATAAGGTCAACGGCCATAAAGTCAATTGGCCTAATTACCATTTTGAATGGCCATAAGTTTGATTGAAACTTTGCACACGTATGAAGGCTCAATGACAATGCATTAGTGTGATGGTGTGGTGACATAGATATATACATGGGTAAACACAGCCCTGGTACCCGGAATGACAATGGTAGTAGGCTTATAGAATTTTGTTGTGAAAACGGTCTGGTGATCGGTGGAAGCTTATTCCCACATAAATTAGTCCACAAAACAACATGGACGTCTCCGGATCAACGCACTAATAACCAAATTGATCACGTACTAATAAACAGCAGATGGAGGTCATCCTTGCTAGATGTGCGCGTTAAAAGAGGAGCAGATATTGGTAGCGATCACTACCTTGTAGCTGGTAGTTTCAGATTTAAGGTAGCCGCAGTACAGAAAAACCTTCAAAAAATTAGCAAGAAAATTGATATTGAGAAACTAAAGCATGAAGAATATCAAAATGCCTTTAATGCCGCAGTACGCGAACGTGTTGAACAGGTAAACATGAGTGGTAGTACAGGTGACAGGCTAGACTACGTTAATAATATCTACCAAGAACTTGGTAGCAGTATCCTTGGACACAAAAACAAAGCAAAGAAAGTATGGCTAACAAATAATACGTGGACACTTATTGAACAGCGGCGGAAAATTAAAGAATCGCTTCTCAGACGGACGAACAACAATGACACGGAGGAAGCAAGGCAGTTAGCCGCAAGGTATAAAGAAAAATGCAAACAAATTAAGAAGTCTGCTAGAAAAGACAAGAGGGAATGGGCTGACACACTAGCAAGTCGAGCTGAAACGGCAGCCAGATTAAATAATATGAGGGAACTCTATGAGATTAGTAGGGAACTCACCGGAAAATACAGGAGTGGTCAAAAACCAGTAAAAGACTTAAACGGAAATCTTATTACTGAAAGCGAACAACAAATGAGTGTATGGGTGGAACACTTCAAGAAAGTATTAAATAATCCTGTAGGTGAAGCGACCTTAAATTCCAACACTATTGCTGCAAACTACAACAGCCAACCCCACTTCAATGGGGTAAACAGCGCGCCCCCTACGAAAAATGAAATAATTTCAGCAATCAAGTCCTTAAAAAAGGGCAAGGCCCCAGGAACTGATGACATATATGCTGAATACCTCATAGCAGATCCAGATACCGCAGCTGAAACCTTACTTCCAATCTTCCGTCAGGTATGGGAAGAAGAATCCTACCCTCGTCAGTGGAATGAAGGCATACTTGTAAAAGTCGCAAAAAAGGGAGATACCTCTGATTGTAACAACTACAGAGGTATCACCTTACTCTCGATTCCTAGCAAAGTGTTCTCCACGATCTTACTGTCCCGAATTGAAGAGGCGGTGTATGGAACTCTAAGAGAAAATCAGTTTGGCTTTAGACAAAACCGATCCTGTGTTGATCTAATAAATACCGTCCGAATCATTGTTGAACAATGCTGTGAATACAGAACATCAGCTTATTTACTTTTTATCGACTTTAAAAAGGCTTTTGATAGTCTCGACAGGAAATATATTTGGGAAATACTACGAAAACGAGGGATGCCCAATAAAATAATCAACATTATAAAGGCAATGTATGCCGAATTTAAGTGCCGGGTCAGTCACGATGGGCGCCTCTCAGAACCCTTCGAAATTAAAAGCGGGGTGCGACAGGGATGCATACTCTCCCCGCTCTTGTTTATCTTGGCATTAGACGAGATTATGAGGAACGCAGAAAATGGTGGACACGGTGTACAGTGGACGCCTTTCACTCAGCTAGGGGATTTAGAATATGCAGACGATGTCTGTCTGCTAAGCCACAGAAGTACTGACCTTCAACACAATTTAGAAGCTGTCAACACACATGCAAAAGAGGCCGGACTAAGCATCAATACAGCGAAAACCAAAGTCATAAGATGCGGCTATAGTATTTCATCAAGGCCATTGACGCTTACGGTTGACGAAAATGAAATCGAAGGTGTAGAGTCCGTTGTTTATCTTGGTAGTATTGTCTCAAATAAGAGCGGTGCAGATGAAGACGTTCAGTCTCGCATAAACAAAGCAAGAATGGTTTTTGGGCAACTGGCAAACGTGTGGAGGTCCAGCCAAATATCTTTAAAAACGAAGCTTCGACTGTTTAATTCGAATGTTAAATCAGTACTGTTTTATGCTTGCGAGACGTGGAAAAGCTCAACTTCAATTCAGAAACGTCTACAAGTTTTTATTAATAAATGTCTGCGCCGAATCCTGAAAATTCGATGGCCGGAAAGAATTTCAAATGACGACTTATGGTCTAGAACAAATCAACCTAAGGCTACCACAGAAATAACCAAGCGTAAATGGTCGTGGATTGGTCACACTCTCAGAAGACCTCCAGTAAATATAGCCAGACAAGCATTGCGATGGAATCCACAAGGAAGCCGACGACCTGGTGCACCTGCGAAAACTTGGCGCAGAACTGTGGATAAAGAACTCGAAGACGCAGGATATACGTGGAATGACATCACAAGAACTGCACCTAACAGAATAAGATTTAAGTCGGTGGTCGAGGCCCTATGCTCCAATAGGAGTTGAGGAGGATGATGATGATGATGATGTGGTGACATAAGGTCAACGGCCATAAGGTCAATTGGCGTTATTACCACTTTGGAAGGCCATAAGTGTGATTAAACTTTGCACACGTATCAAGGCTCGATGACAATGCATTAATGTGATGGTGCGGTGACATAAAGTCAATTGCCCTTATTACCACTTTGAATGGCCACAAGTTTGTTTGAAACTTTGCACATTATCAAGGCTCGATGACAATGCATTAATGTTATAGTGTGGGGACATAAGGTCAATGGCCATAAGGTCAATTGGCCTTATTACCACTTTGAATGGCCATAAGTTTGATTGAAACTTTGCACACGTATCAAGACAAATGACAATGCTAAGTTTGATGGTGGGGTGACATAAGGTTAACGGACATAAGGTCAATTGAACTTATGACCACCCCAAATGACCATAGATTTGAAACCTTGCACATAATGCGAAAAACAAATTCCTTTATTAATAAATCTGGAGTGGAGCCCAGAGCCCCGGTAATGCAGAGCTCCGAACTCCCTTGCACCTTTTGAAGCATTTTAAGATAGGTGCTTTTAGCTAGTACAGGCCACCAGACCAAGGCACCATAAAGAAGAATCGGGTGAACAATGGCTGTGTAAATCCAGTAGGTCACCTTAGGGGAGAATCCCCAGGAGGTGCCAATTGCCCTCTTGCAGGTGAACAGCTCTGCTGCTGCTTTCTTGGATCGCTCCACTATATGGTCACTCCATAATAGCTTCCTATCCAGAATGACTCCCAAATACTTGACTTGATCGCTAAACCCTAAGAACGTACCCCCAATTCTTGGCGGTGTAAGATTTGGTACTTTGTACCTCCTCGTGAAGAAGACAAGCTCGGTTTTATCCGGGTTCACTTCCAAAGCTGTGGTGGGTTGTACTCCTGGAGCAGCTCCAGGATGTCAGCTGGGTCCGTTGGCGTCACTGGAACCCAGGCTCTCGCCCTTGGTCGTGAGGGGATATCTCGCGCCTCCACTACCTTGAGGCGCGCGCCCGGATATACCACCCCTATCAGCGTGACGGCGACCTGGCGTCGTCACAGGCAATTAGCTTGACATTGCCCTGGAACCACCCTGCATCGGTGTAAGATGGCGGTGGAGCAGGGTTGTCTTTCTTAACCTTAACGGCCACCGTAGCGAGCGCGGCCTTGTAATTTACGAATCCACAATTTAAAGAGTAATTCTTGGCTAACTATGGAGTCAGAACCTATAAGTGATTTCATAAATCTGAATAATTCAGATGGTGAACGATCACCAAGTTCAGTTTTTAAAATAATTGTTCTAATCGTTTTTCTTCGCTAAGAGAAAATCTTTCACATACAATTTTTTTGACTGTATCATATTTATTAAGGAGGGTTAATAACATCTAAAATTTTAGATATAGTATCTCGTTGAAGAGTAATTAGAACATTTTGAAATTTTAAATTATCATCATTGATATTGTTAATTTCAAATTGTCCTTCAACAAGTAAAAACCAGGCATCGGGAGATTCTTGCCAAAATTGTGGTAATTTAATAGATATAGTAGAAGAAACATTTGTAAAGTTATTTTGTGTTGAAGTATCTTGTGTTATATTAAAGATGTTGTTTTGATTTTCCGAATTTGTAAAATTACGGGTTCGTATTGGTGAACGTAGAACCATATGAAAAAAAAATAAAAATTAAATGAAAAATTTGAAAATTAGGAAATATTTAAGAATTTTTTGGAAAGGGAGTTAACAATTTAAATAAAATATTTAATTTTATATAAAAAATAAGTAAATTTAAATAATTTATATAGAATTTTTAAAATATAAAAATAATCTTAAAATAAATTTGAAAATTTAAAGGGTTTAAAATTTTAATTTAAATTATAATAGCAAATTTTAAATTTAATATTAAAATAAAAATTATACTTACATAAAATTGAATTTAATAAAAAAATATTAAAATCCATAAGTAGTTGATTGATGATTGTAGAGATTTTTAGGTAATCAATTGCGTTTTTTGGACGTGATAACAATTCTTCATCGTTCTTGCTGTATATGCAATGGCTTTGTTGTTTTGTAATGGCATTTATGATTTTGTTGCTCAATAAGTGAAATAGAATGTGAAAATTTATTTAAAAATACAGCAGTGAATGACGTAGATATCTGGAGATGAGGAAATTATTTTGTTTGTGCATGACATTTCAGTTTTGTCTTTTAAATCTGCACTATGATTTTTGGTTTCTGTTCAATTTTTAAAAATTTCTTTTTTCTGTTGATTTTTATTTATCTTTGTATTGTTATCTCTTAAGATTAATTTTGTTTAAATGATAAACTTTTATTTTAGTTTATTTGTGTATGTGGAAATGTTTTTATGTCGGAATTTTAGGTAAATTTAAGGAATAATTTTGTTATACGATTATTTTTCATTGTTGGTGCGATTTTATTTTGTTATTGTCTATGTCACGTTATAAAAAATTAAGTTTAGTACACGTTTTGATGAGTATATAAATAACTGTTGGTCTAGTTATAAAGCCTACTTTTAACAAAATCAGGTGTACTGTTAAACACTGCGACAATGGTACATCCTTTATTGGTTGTCTTCTAACGTTTTATCACAATTAATTTAACAGGTTTTTTAAACTTTTGTTATGAGCTCTCGTATATATATATATATATATATATATATAATTAAGCGCGAAAGTTCGGTTTAACTATTCATTTCGCTCATATATTAAATGTTCTATTTCACGAGCTACACTGGGTTGTCTTCATTTTTCTTCATATATTTTTAAATTTTGTTTAGCAATTCATGATGATTTGAACCAAACGTGTCTTTTGTATTTTCGGTTTTGCATTTAATATTGATAAGGCGACGGTTGAAGATATATTTAAACTTCTTATGAGCTTCTTTTAGTACCTACTTTCAGCTAGATGGGAAAAATTGATTGCGCGGAGAACTACACCACTTTTGTCAAACGAAAATTATATCGTTCTTGAACTTATTGGGGTTTAATTGATTCGATTGCAGGATCGTTGGTAAGATCGCCAATATATCAACATTCAGGTTGATATTTAAAAAACTTTTTTATTTTCGGTTTGAAATATAAAATTTATTTTTATTTATTTTTGAGTTTAAATATTTTCCAACTAATTAGAATTTTCGTTTTTTGAAGTTATTCAAAAATTTTAAGTTAACACGAAAACTCAATTAAAAATTATTTTAAAAATTAAAGTAAAGAATACAAACTATTTAGCACTATAAACACCTTTCATTTGATACCCATATCGTACAAACGCATTCTAGAATCACCCCTGGTCCACCTTTATGGCGATATCTCAAAAAGGCGTCCACCTATAGAACTAAGGCCCACTCCCTTTTAAAATACTCACTAACCTCTTTCATTTGATACCCATATCGTACAAACAAATTCTAGGGTCTCCCCTGGTCCACCTTTATGGCGATATCTCGAAACGGCGTCCACCTATCGAACTAAGGGTCACTCCCTTTTAAAATGCTCATTAACACCTTTCATTTGACACCCATATCGTACAAGCAAATTCTAGAGTCAACCCTGGTCCACCTTTATGGCGTTATCTCGGAAAGGCGTTCACCTATAGAACTAAGGATCACTCCATTTTAAAATACTCATTACCACCTTTCATTTGATACCCATATCGTACAAAAACATTCTGGAGTCACCCCTGGTCCACTTTTATGGCGATATCCAGAAATGGCGTCCACCTATAGAACTATGGCCAATAACCTTTTAAAATACTCATTAACACCTTGTAGCATTATGCGGCATGCCCACCTATGCAATACATTTGCGGCATTACGCACCATGAACTTCTATGCCAATACATTTTAGTAATAGCATAATCATATTACAATATTATGTGACATAAATTACATTGACCTAACAGAGCGTTAGCTAACATCAATGGAATGCCGAATATGAAACCTTTGTCAGTTCACACATAACGAATTCTGCTTAGTCACACACTCAGGTCAATACACTGCCGATCGCCAATGATAGTTTGTCACCAAAATATTTACATACAACCAATAATGTGAATTAACCAAATATTCACATACAAACATTTTACATGAATATCAATCTGCTGACTTTTCATACAAATCTACATGTATGCATACCACTATTACAAATGTACATATTTTTAGTTTGTTAGTATTAGGATAATGTAGGTTAAGAAATTATCTATAAAAGAGAAAGAATTTCTTTAATAAATTCAATTATTGTCAGACATTCTAACTCGAACATTCCTCTTATTAATTCGAACATTTCATGGCGATCCTGCCAGCTTGATCAGAAATTAGCAAAACTGCTAAAGGTTCTGCTGGAGGAAAAGATCCTGCCAGTTTTATCTGCAATAAGCATAAAATTTGCTGACCAAGCAAATATTGCTTAAAAGATTTAGCTGCTCAGAAATCCTGCCCAGGAAATTTTAAAAACAAAGTATAAAAATTAATAATCTTGCCATCCGGGCAAAAGTTGAATTTTAAAGGATCCTGAAATAATAAGCAACTACAAAGGATTACAACTGCTATTGCTGCACAAATACAATAGAACCAAATCAAATATCAGCATGGGGGAAATGTTATCAACAAAATAACGAAGAAACAAATGTAGAAGGCAAATAACATTGAAAAACAAACTTAAGCAGCAGCAGTGACCAAAGATGAATAAAGCATAAGACGAAGTGGAATAAACGGATTTAAAGTACATATTATAAACAGCAATATTCTGAAGGACCAATTGGCAGCATGACTGGCGGAGAGCAGGACTTATAAGTATAAAATTCAGAAATAAATTGGGCGGCCTTTATGGACGCTAAACTATTAGCAAAAACGAAAGTTTTTGCTTAGGATTTTTTTTTTCAAAGTAGGAATTTTTTTTTAAATACAGTAGGATGAACAAATTTCTTTTCACAGAAAGTTTGATGTCAGATTTAAACATGACACAAACTAATCCTAAAACTAGGGCAAAAGGTTAAAGGCCAATGTGGCGTAGAAAAAAAAATTTTATAATAACATAAAATTTAATATTTTGAACAAATTTATTTGCAATTTTAAGAAAAATACGAATGTTAAAAATATTAACTTTATAAATATTTTTTTTAAGAAAATCAAAAAAATGTTTGAAACGAATTTTATACAATAATGTTAATAAGGAAAAATAAATTAGCGAAATAGGATAAAAATTAATTTTTAAAATATTTTGTAAAAAAAAAAACATAAATAAAAATGCTAAAATTTTTTTATTTAAACAAATTTTTCCAGTTAAGAATAAAAATTCTTTTCTTATACGTTAATAATGTTAACTAAATAACAAGTAAAATGGAATGCATAGGATAAATAATAAAATAAAAAATTTTATAAAAAATTAAATTTAGTTCATTTCTCAGAAAGATTATTATAGAAAATTTTCAGCATGGCTTGGTGGACAAAGATTGCGCAAGGCATCATGATAGTGATAGTCGGATACGAACTAGGGAAAGAAAGCTCTGAAACAGCAGATAACAAGATAATAAAGTATGAGCCATCAACTAAGGTAGATACAGAAAATACTCCGAACATTCCAGATGTTTGGTTAGCAGTTATAGGTTGTGTATTCATGCTATTGATCTTCACAATATGAGGTGGCTCATTAGAGCGAAACCTGAGTGCCCAACGCTCGCCCCAAATTAAATAAATGGAGGTTCTTCGGATGGTGTGCTAATACATCAGAGCCCAGTGCTCGCCTCCATATCACACTTTGAAGGGGTTCTTCAAATAGAGGATGAGGTGGCTCAGTAGAGCGAAGCCACAGAGCCCCAGTGCTCGCCCCCAAATTAAATAAATAAAAGGTGTACTGATGCTATGCATCCTCCCATGACTTAAATACACCAATAACACTAAAACTACCCAACTCAATAAATGGAATACATTATCAAAAACCCCATAAACTCAATACAGTCCATTAATAATAATAATTTATAAATTAAAAAAAGGGAATGCTTGGTGGGAGTTGAACCCGCAACCCCGGGCGTTTGGTCGGGTACGTCAGCCACTGTGCCACGACTCATACGCTTACAAGCACATAAAAAAAAAAAAAAGGCATGTATTAGCTAGGGGTATAAATGGGATGGGGTTTCCACTACTCTCCCTTCCAAATGAAAATCACGGCACTTCACTTTAAACTTCAAAAAATTACTTTATTAAACTTAAATCACTTCAGTCAAAAGGAGTCAACTAAAAATGATGTACATGAGCGGACGGTAGTTGATAACGAACTGATTTGGCAAATTTCCTAAGTCTCCTGCGCAGCAGGAAAACGGTAAGTATGTATGTATGTATGTATGTTATTATGAAAATGTACAAAGAGTATAAAAAATGCAGAAAACAGTAAGTAAATTCTTATTTTTCAGGGTGCTTGAAAAAGGTGAGTTAAGTAAGTTAATTTAAGTAAATCTAGGTATTTTAACAAAGGTGTGTATCTTAGCACAGGTAAGTATTTTAGAAAAATGATTTAAGTAGATTTAAGGAATTTAAGGTAAGTACATATGTGGTTTTAAGAAGTGAATGTTTTAGTTAAATTTTACAAGGTGAGTTATTATAAGGTAAGGATATGCATATATAAGTTTAAATTCATTGTAAATTCGTTTCTTTCATATTAAGTTCATTATTATTATAATTGAATAATTAGGGAAATTTTTTAAAATTCAATCAAATTGGAGTTCATGTCTCCAACATGGCGGCCGGCCTGCTCCGATGAAGGAAGCAGCAACTCCTGCATCTCTGCCAAGGTGTATACTGCTGTGGAGAACAGGGTTTTCAAGAGCCGCTGAGTGTCCTTGCGTCCTTCCCTCTTCTTTTTCGGCTTTGCAATGACCACTCGTCGACTAGTGGGTTTCTCCTTCGGTTTCGGTACATTGCGTCGGTTCTTCTGCTTCTTGGGAGGTTTATCTTGCTGCCGATGTAGCAGCGTGTGGTGTGCAAGGCCGCATTTGCGGCAACGGTCCAGGGAGTCGCATGCGCCCGTAACATGGGATGCTGCCAAACAATTGATACAATATTTATGAGCCCGCACCGACTCATAGCGTTCTTCAGGGGTCATAGCCATGAAGGCGTTGCAATAGCGCAAAGAGTGCTTTTGGCAACAGAGCCGACAAGTGCTGTAACTGTCGTAGCGTCTGTAATGAGAATAAAAAGAGAGAGAAATATTTTGTGAGGTGAGTAGAGGGCTAACGATAGGGTTTTATGGATATCCTAGATTTTATATGCCACGGTGAGATCGCTAGAGTGAGGGTAGAGATATTATTCTGCTGGGGGAAGTGCGCAAAGTTTTGCAATGGGTCGTGTATATATTCCGCTTTGAGTGCGGACATCTACAACTCGAACATTTTCGTCCGATCCGGGATGAAGACGAGTGACACGTCCGAGTCGCCACTCATTCGGGGGGAAAAGGTCATCTTTCACGACGACTAGATCACCTTCCTTGATGTTTGTCTGCTGAGTTTTCCATTTAGTACGCTTATGAAGTTCTTTGAGATATTCATTTTTCCAGCGCGTACTAAATTGATGGTGTAGAACTTGTAGTTTTTGCCATTTGTTGATGAGCGAGAGGTTCTCGGGGTTGGGTTCGGGTAACGCGAGTAGTGGAGCACCACGGAGGAAATGTCCGGGAGTTAGAGCGAGTAAATCATTTGGATCTTGCGACATCGGAGCTAGCGGTCTAGAGTTGAGAACCGCTTCGATTCGAGTGAGTAGGGTAGTAAATTCTTCAAATGTGAATTTTTGACTGCCTGCAACTTTAAGGAAATGGGTTTTAAAGCTTTTAACTGCCGCTTCCCATAATCCGCCCATGTGAGGAGCATATGGTGGGATGAATTGCCAGGACAGTCCATGAGTAGCATATTTTTGAGCTATGTCAGTTGCGGCTTCCTTGAGAAAAGAAGAAAGCTTCTTTTGAATGACACGACTTGCTCCAATAAAGGTTTTACCATTGTCTGACATTATTTTGTGTGGGAGTCCACGACGACTAACAAAACGAGCAAATGCTGCTTTAAAAGCAGCGGTCGTCAGATCTGAGCAGACTTCCAGATGGACTGCTTTTGTTGAGAAACATACGAATACACAAACGTATGCCTTTGAGTAAGGGGCCTTCCGTAAGATTGATGTTTTAACGAGAAAAGGTCCAGCAAAGTCGATACCGGTCGTGTGAAATGGGAGAGAGTAGGTGGACCTTTCCGGAGGGAGTGCGGCCATTATTTGGGATTTAGCCTGTTGTTTGTAGATCGTGCATATCTTACAATGGAATATGCACTTCTTCACCTTTTGTTTGAGTCGAGGGATGTAGTATTCCTGTTGTATCATGCGGATCATCAGTTGTTTTTCGGCATGCAACAAGGTAGAGTGATTAAATTCTAAGAGTAAATAGCAAAACCGAGAGTTATCGGGAATTATAATGGGATAACGCTCGTTGTAACTAAGATTGGCTTTTGCGAGCCGACCATTCACCCGCATTATGCCTGATTCGTCGAGCATAGGGTTTAGAGGTAACAATGAACTCTTTTTGTGGAGTGGTTTGTTGGACTGTAGATCTGCAATTTCGGCAGAGAAGTATTTATGTTGCGTCAACAGGATCAAACGAACTTTCGCTTGATGAACTTCCTCTTGGGTTAGCGTGATCGTTTTCAAAGTATCAAGGCCTTGTGCTCTGTGTATAAATCGGTACATATAAGCAACGACTCGTAGAGCTCTTGAGTAGGAAGAAAAGCGTTCGAGTAGATCAGGCACATCTACAGCATGAAATGCATGGGTGCGCTTTTGTTCCGGTGGATTAGGGGTTTGTGTCATTGGTTTCGGCCAGGACGTTGGGGATTTGGCCAACCACTCTGGCCCCTTCCACCAAAGGGAGCATTCGGTTAGATCCTTGGGTGTACATCCACGGGTACCAAGATCTGCTGGATTATCTCCACTGGGTACGTGTTTCCAAGGGGCGTTACTCACGTTTTCCAGAATTTGTGAGGTTCTATTCGCCACGTAGGTCTTCCAGGTGTGCGGGGGTTTTTCTAGCCATGCTAGTACGATAGCGGAGTCCGACCAGAGAAACAGGTCATGTGGAGTCAGAGTTAGGTGTGAGCGAATTTGTTTTATTAATTTTGTGAGTAGTACTGCTCCACAGAGTTCTAGACGAGGGAGGCTCACGGTTTTCACAGGAGCCACTTTGCTCTTTGCCACGAGTAGGTGAGTAGAAAACGTGTCCTTGCTATTCTGTACTCGCAGGTACACACAAGCGCAGAATGCTTTTTCAGATGCATCTGAGAATCCATGCATCTGAAAGGGTTTATTGGGTGAAAATTGAACCCATCGAGGTATTTTAATTTCATTTATCGCGGAGAGATTTTCGCGAAATATGTTCCATTTGTGGAAAGCGCTGGGTTTGACTTGTTCATCCCAGTCAGTTCCTTCTAACCAGAGTTGCTGGAGGAGAGTCTTGGCTAGTATCATTATTGGCGATAGCCATCCTGCCGGGTCAAACAATTTCGCAACCGCCGATAAAATTTGCCTCTTTGTGTTCGAGTTTTCTGCGGGTATAGGGTCGTAAGAGTATGAGAAAGAGTCGTTTATAGCATTCCATTTTATGCCGAGGGTCTTTGTTGAGCTGGCATCGTGAAATTTGAGGAAATCTGCATCTAGGAGATCAGATTCTGGGATGGATTCCAACAATTTTGGGTGATTTGCCGTTATTTTCTTGAGTGGAAAACCGGCTGATTTCAACGCTTCGATAACCTGGTGTAGAGAGTCGTGAGCGGACTGTATACTATGTTCGCCCGAAAGTATATCGTCTACGTAGGTTTCGTGTAGCAATATATCATAGGCGAGTGGGTGGGTGGGCTTTGTGTCTTCTGCGAGTTGGTGCAGAGTCCGTATCGCGAGATATGGGGCGCAGTTGACGCCGAACGTCTCTGTCTTTAATTTGAAGTCCTCCATCGGTAGCTGTGGAGATCTTCGGAAGAGAATTCTTTGAAAATTCTAATCTTCTTTATGAACGAGTATTTGGCGGTACATCTTTTCGATGTCGCCGTTAAATACGTACTTAAAAAATCTCCATTTGAGTAGGACGAGCATTAAGTCGTTTTGGAGTATGGGGCCTGTGTGCAACACATCGTTTAACGAGTTGCCAGAGTGGGTAGTTCTAGACGCGTTGAAAACAACGCGTACCTTTGTTGTTTTGCTGTCGGGTTTTAAGACAGCATGGTGGGGGAGGTAGAACGACGAGTACTTTCCGTTCTCGATGACTTCGCGTGATGAAGTTGCCTCCATGTGGCCCATGGTGAGGTATTCCTCCAAAACTTCTGAGTATTTTTCTTTCAATTCTGGTCTTTTCTCCAAGGATCGCTCGACGCTGATGCATTGCTGCTGTGCTGCAATTCTCGAGTGTCCAAGGGCAAGAGTACTGGGGAATTCCTTTTTAAATGGAAGTTTTACCACATATCGGCCATCTTCCTGGCGGTGAGTGGTTTCTCGGTAGAGTTCCTCGCAAAATTGGTCCTCTTCCGACAGGACTTGGGTGTCAGGTATTTCTTCCTGTTGCCAGAACTTCTGCAATAATGTGCTAAGGGTGTCGTCTGGGTTTTCAATAACTTGGGTGGAGAATGCGTTCACTTGTTCTTTAATAGGCCCGCTGAGTATCCACCCAAATATTGTATTTTGGGCTAACAAGGAACCACTTACGTTGGCTTGTAGCCCCTGGAGTATTATTTGGGGTGTGAGATCGCTACCTATAACCATGTCGATTCTCGAAGGGGTAAAACAGTTAGGGTCCGCGAGTGGCCATGTGGCAATTTCTTGCAAATCTATTTTTGACACTTTAATGCTGGGTAAGAAATGGGTCAGTTTAGGCAATAATATCGCTTGGGTGTTTATTTTTGTTTTGAGATCCGACGAGCAGAGTGTTATCTCGCAGATCTGGTCTGAGTTTTGAACTACCGATCCGCCCATTCCCGGGATCTTATAATGGGTTTTCTTGGTTGGTAGTTTCAAGAGCTTCTGGATTCGAGACGCTACAAATGTCTTTTCCGAACCCTGATCTATTAGTGCACGGATCTTGTGGTGTTCGCCATTTGCTTTCACCGTGACAAGCTGTTGGTAAAAGAGTAGTTTCGCTACTACTCGCGAAGTGAGTTGAGGTTGAGTTTTTCTTAAAAGGGTTTTGAGTGGCTTGGGTTTGGCTGGCCTCTTTTGAGGTTGACGCCCTGTTCGGGTCTTCAGCTGGAGGTGGCAGACCTTGAGGGGTTGTGTGCGTCCTGTTCCTCTGCTGCCTGGGTCTGCTGTCTGGGTGGGATTTTCCTTGGAAGTGGAGTAGCGAGTGGTGTCGTTTTTGGCAATACACGCATGTGAAATTGCTACCACAATCTCTTTCCAAGTGAGAGCAAGCTAAACAATTTGTGCAATAATTGTTTTCTTTTACGAATTTGCTTCGCTCTTGGGTTGAGAGATCTCTGAATTTTATACAGCTCATTAATGAGTGATTCAGATTGCAGAGTTTGCATGAGGGTTGCCTCTTTGAGTCCACATGGAATGTTTGCGTCTTATTCCTAAAGTTCGATGAGGTTTGGGGTGTTGAGGATCTGTGGGTGAAGCTAGAGTTGGGGTTACGGGTTTTGCTCGGCCTATACGTACCAAGTCTTTCTACTACTTCGTACCTTGTCGTGAGAAATTTGTCCATCTCCGACCAAAGTGGAAGTTCTTTCCTGGAGTCGAGTGATTGTTCCCACAGTGCCAGGGTTTCATCAGGTAGTTTTGATGAGCATAAGAATACGAGAATGGGGTCCCAGTTATCAGTTGAGACATCGCTCGCATTTAGGGTCGAGATACAGTTATTTATGGTGGTTTGAATTTCTTGAATTCTTTCACCATTTTCAGAATAAACTGTGGGCATATTAAATAGGGTCTTTAATTGGTTATCTACGAGAATTCTCCGATTCTCGTATCGGGATTTGAGTGCTCCCCAGGCCAGCTCGAAGTTTTGATCATTTAGCTGATATTTTTTAATAATCAGAGCGGCTTTTCCTCGTGTTTTTGCTCTCAGGTGATAGAGTTTTTGGGCCTGAGATAATTTTGGGTGATTTATGTAGACCGCAGTGAACATGTCCCGGAATGACGGCCAGTCTTCATAACCGCCATGGAAGACCTCCGTGTCGCATGCGGGGACTTTGAGATAGGGTTCGTGTTGAGAGGGGGTATGGTTTACCTGTATGGGCATGTTGCTCAGTTGACTAGTTTGGAGGGTGCTAATCAGCTCGCTGATCCTGAGTTTTGTGCTCATCGCTGTGTCGAGAGATGTGTTGTATGCATCCTCGCATGTCGCCCTGAATTTTTCCTCCGTTCTGCCCAGCTGTGCTGCTTCGTATGCAGATTCCACTGCGTCTACTCGCTTGTTGAGTTCCTCCAAGTACAGCTTGAGACTGGTCTCAGAGTGGTCCGTTTCCGCTAAGTTCCACCATTTTTCGCAGAATTTTTCTAATTTGTTTATCTCGAAGAAAAATTTCTTGTCCAAAACTCCGTATTCATCTTCCGACTGGGATTTAGATCGGGTAACGGGTCCTGACTGTGGCTTTAGGGTTTTGGGTTGCTCCTTTTTCTCGTCCGCCATATTACAATTTAAACTTGAGTCTAAAATTTACTGAGAATTTAAGTGTTTCTTACCACTGTAATTTTACTCAGTTTTTGAGATGCCTAGTCCCACTGTGCAATTATGAGTAGCGGAATTTGCACAAATAAGTGGATATGAGCGGCTTTTCTGTTGAGGGTGGAAAATTACTTGTCTTAGTGCCTCTAAGTACAAGTATGTGGTTATGTATTTAAATATGTATGTACATATGGCGTGGAGAAATAAAAAGGAGAGTGGGTGGAGCTATAATTGCTTTGAGTTGCACTTAGTTTACTAAGTTGAGTTCTAAGTTGCGTATTGAGTGAAGTCTTAGTTTAAAAGAAGTGCGTATTAGGGTGTTTAACTTTTTAGTTTTCTTTGGTCCAATAAAATCAATTTTGTGAAGCAATTTTGCGCTATTGCAACGCCTTCATGGCTATGACCCCTGAAGAACGCTATGAGTCGGTGCGGGCTCATAAATATTGTATCAATTGTTTGGCAACATCCCATGTTACGGGCGCATGCGACTCCCTGGACCGTTGCCGCAAATGCGGCCTTGCACACCACACGCTGCTACATCGGCAGCAAGATAAACCTCCCAAGAAGCAGAAGAACCGACGCAATTTACCGAAACCGAAGGAGAAACCCACTAGTCGACGAGTGGTCATTGCAAAGCCGAAAAAGAAGAGGGAAGGACGCAAGGACACTCAGCGGCGCTTGAAAACCCTGTTCTCCACAGCAGTATCCACCTTGGCAGAGATGCAGGAGTTGCTGCTTCCTTCATCGGAGCAGGCCGGCCGCCATGTTGGAGACATGAACTCCAATTTGATTGAATTTTAAAAAATTTCCCTAATTATTCAATTATAATAATAATGAACTTAATATGAAAGAAACGAATTTACAATGAATTTAAACTTATATATGCATATCCTTACCTTATAATAACTCACCTTGTAAAATTTAACTAAAACATTCACTTCTTAAAACCACATATGTACTTACCTTAAATTCCTTAAATCTACTTAAATCATTTTTCTAAAATACGTACCTGTGCTAAGATACACACCCTTTGTTAAAATACCTAGATATACTTAAATTAACTTACTTAACTCACCTTTTTCAAGCACCCTGAAAAATAAGAATTTACTTACTGTTTTCTGCATTTTTTATACTCTTTGTACATTTTCATATTAACATACATACATACATACATACTTACCGTTTTCCTGCTGCGCAGGAGACTTAGGAAATTTGCCAAATCAGTTCGTTATCAACTACCGTCCGCTCATGTACATCATTTTTAGTTGACTCCTTTTGACTGAAGTGATTTAAGTTTAATAAAGTAATTTTTTGAAGTTTAAAGTGAAGTGCCGTGATTTTCATTTGGAAGGGAGAGTAGTGGAAACCCCATCCCATTTATACCCCTAGCTAATACAGCTATGATGCTCAAAAACTATATGAAGCACAACTTTAGGCAGGTAAAACCCGCCACAAATCGTATCTAAGAAACACCAGTTTTTGCAACCCATTACCTAAACCAAACCCAAAGCTGAGGAAGAGCAATAAACAATTCAAGTAAATCTCAAATAGTAAACCTAAAAATGTCACAGTGTAGCATTAACGTCATACCCACTGTAATGTAGCATTATGCTTCATACCCACTGTAACACCCTTGCAATAATACGTATCATGAACTCCAAATATATTTTAGTAATAATCGTATTACAATATTTTCCAACATAAATTATTGAACTAACCCAGACGGTTAACTAACATCAATGGAATGCCGAATATGAAACCCTTATCCGTTCACAGCTAATAAATTACTTATTACATACAACCCATTATGGGAACTAACTAAAATACTCACATCGATATTCCAACGTTGCGAACAGGCATACAAACTTACAAACTTACGTGTATGCATAGCATTAACCAAAGTACTCACATTGATCTGCTACGTAGCTAAATAACATATACAAAACTACATGTATAGAGTCATGCATACAAAACTACATGTATACAAAGACTGTATACAAACTTACATGTACTCATACCCCATTTTCAATGTACATATTTTTAGTTATTAGTATTAAGATATTTATGAATGTATAAGTTAAGTAAATTACTATATAAGACAAAGAATTTATTGAATAAACAGAGATTTAATGTTTGCACATCGAAGTCGTAACTTCTTTTCATTTTCTCCAAACATTTCAACAGTCGACAGTAAAGGCAGCCCTGCCTAAAGCGAACAGCAAATCAAAAAAAAAAAAAACTTTGCATAAATTCATGTGAATGCTCCTGACAAACATGGTCATGAAGCAATAGGATATTCTGGGACAGTGGAAGTAGGCAAAAACTAAGAACGAAAAAAAAAATACAAAACTTTTAAAACCAGCCCATAACAACAAAAGAAAAAATGAAGAAAAAGTCACAAAGAGAACCTATTTAACTATAGAAATATTAAAGCGCTATATAAATTTGCAATAAAAGACTAGTCGCGCTCGTTTTCATCTTAGGATAGAAAAATGGTAGCGTAGAAAATTTTTAAGCAACCAGATTGTTGAGGAAGTTATTGACTTAGTACAATATTCGACCAGGCATAAAAGAAATGCCGGCAATCCAGGACTTGAAATTTATAAGGAAAACACAGTTGTCCTGAGGGACAAATTGGTGAAAATAATTGAATATTTACTGCAGTAGGCAAATTTAAAATTATGAAAGTAGTTACCCAAGCTCTCAAAGATCAAATAATTGCACTAACCAAAGAGGTTGTGCATGTGACAATCGCGGTATAAAAAAAATAAAAATAAATTCTTCATAAAAGTTATAACGATTCTGTCTTGGTGGCCGCCGCAGAAATCGCATGACACATACGATCAAAGATATTGCTGGAAAATAGGGAAATTATCGAAAATATAAAAAGAACATTTAAAGATACGAAAAATGTTTGCACCCACTGTACTTTCCACTTATCCATTAATAGAACTACTACCAATACATAGCTACCCCGCTCTTCCGTCACAACCCCTCTATTGTCTATGCAATTTATTACAGATTTACCTTATTAAGAATGAAAAAAAAAATGTCAAGTGAAAATAATATGCGGAATTAGTTTAATAAAATAAAATAAATGCCTGGGCCTCATAAGGTCATAATTTTACATAGTAGAAAAAATACTTTACTTTAACCCCAATGATTAGAAAATATTCATAGGAAAATATTTTTACTCTAACCCTCGGTAGATAGATAAACAATAAAAAATTTTACGGTAACTTATATACGTAGAAAAATTTCGATAGTAAAATAATTTGGTATAATTTAGAAAATAATGATAGGAGTAATAAAGGTAAGGAAATAATAGTCCATAAGAATAGGCTGAAACCCACTTAAAACATATTTTGACAACTTAAAACATAATCGTAAAATAAGCATTCCAATTTACTCGGTTAGTTAATAAAAACTTCTAAAGACAAGCGGATTTTAAGTGGGTGCACATATTTAAAATCCGGCTGTAAAATAAATAGAATAATAAGTAAAATAAGTAAAATAATTGTTAAATTTAAAAAATTTGTATACGTAAAATAATCGTTAAATTTAAAATTTTGAAAAAAGGCTTGTACAAAACATTGTAAAAAAAAAAATATATATATATATATATAAAGTAAAAATAGTAAAAGTATCAAGGTCAGCAAATTAGAAACAAATCACACAAACTCTTTCACTACCAACACATTTAAAATCCGGCTGTAAAATAAATAGAATAAGTAAAATAAGTAAAATAATTGTTTAATTTAAAAAAATTTTATACGTAAAATAATAGTTAAATTTAAAATTTAGAAAAAAGGTTTGTACAAAACATTGTAAAAAAAACAATATATATATATATATATATAATATAAAAATAATAAAAGTATCAAGGTCAGCAAATTAGAAACAAAGTACACAAACTCTTTCACTACAATATCAAGTAGTTACAGTAAAATACCAAAATCATTTAAAATGCGAACAAAGAGTCTTATACAATTGTTCACAAAACAATTATATAATCTCCTTTTTCTAAGGCGGATGGTGTAGCATTATGCGTCATGCCCACCTATGCAATACATTTGCGGCATTGCGCACCATGAACTTCTATGCCAATACATTTTAGTAATAGCATAATCATATTACAATATTATGTGACATAAATTACATTGACCTAACACAGCGGTTAGCTAACATCAATGGAATGCCGAATATGAAACCTTTGTCAGTTTCACACATAAATTCTGCTTAGTCACACACTCCGGTCAATACGCTGCCGACCGTCAATGTTAGTTTGTCACCAAAATATTTACAAACAACCAATAATGTGAATTAACCAAATAATTATATACAAACATTTTACATGAATATCAATCTGCTGACTTTGCATACAAATCTACATGTATGCATACCATTAATACAAATCTATATGTATGCATACCACTATTACAAATGTACATATTTTTAGTTTGTTAGTATTAGGATAATTATGAATGTGTAGGTTAAGAAATTAACTATAAAAGAGAAAGAATTTCTTTAATAAATTCAATTGTTGTCAGACATTCTAACTCAAACATTCCTCTTATTAATTCGAACTGTTCAACCTTTCATTTGATACCCATATCGTACAAACACATTCTAGAGTCACCCCTGGTCCACCTTTGTGGCGATATCCCGAAATGGCGTCTACCTATGGAACTATGGCCCACTCCCTTTTAAAATACTCTTTAATACCTTCCATTTGATACCCATGTCATACAAACGCATTCCAGGGTTACCCTAGGTTCATTATCCTAAATGGTGATTTTCCCTTATTTTGTCTCCAAGCTCTCAGCTGAGTATGTAATGTTCGGTTACACCCGAACTTAGCCTTCCTTACTTGTTATACTCAGAGTGCTTTGTACACAGAATATATTAACTTGATTGGATAACTGTTGGTTGTACAGGTATAAAGGAATCGAGATAGATATATACTTCCATATATCAAAATCATCAGTGTCGAAAAAAAATTTGATTGAGCCATGTCCGTCCGTCTGTCCGTTTGTCCGTCCGTTAACACGATAACTTGAGTAAATATTGAGATATCTTCTCCAAATTTGGTACACTAGCCTATCTGGACCCAGAATAGATTGGTATTGAAAATGAGCGAGAGGTTGCCTTTACTATAAGGAATGCGTTGAAGAAAAATTAACGAAATCGGTTAAGGACCACGCCCACTTTTATATAAAAGATTTTTAAAAGGGTTGTCGACGATTAAGATAAGCTATATCTTTGCAAAAAAGAGCTTTATATCAATGGTATTTCATTTCCCAAGTGGATTTATAACAATAAATAGGAAAAACTTCAAATTTTAAAAAATGGGCGTGCCACCGCCCCATTTTATCACTAAGCAATTTTCTATGTTTCGGGAGCCATAACTCGAAGAAAAATTAACGGATCGTAATGAAATTGGGTACACAGATTTTCCCTATAGTGGAAAACATTTCTAGTAAAAATAGACGGGATCGGTTAAAGACCACGGCAACTTAGATGTAAAATAAGTTTAAAAGGGTCGTAGGCTAGAATAATAAGCAATACCTTAGCAAAAAATAGTTTTGCATCAATGATATTTCACTTATCAAGTTTTATTGTAAGAGGAAATGGGAAAAATTTTTTTTAAACGGGTGTTGCCACGTGTTATGTAGAAAAGTAATTTATCTGAAATGAAATGTGCAATTGAAGCTCACGCTGAGTATATAATGTTCGGTTACACCCGAACTTAGACACCTTTACTTGTCTGCTTACAAACTGTTTAGAAATAAGCGTGAAATAATCGAAACGGCTCGTTGCTTTGAAGCTTATAAATGTAAACTTATAAACAATTTCTAAAAGAAAGCTTTATAAATGTTTCCCAAAACTTTTTATAAATGATAATTTTTATTTCAATAATTTCAGTAATACTATCAAATACATATGTGTATATACCTAAATATACATATGTACTAATTCTGAATTTCATGCATACATTAAATGAAGGAGAATCCAGGAACGGTTTAAATGCTGCCATTCCCTCTCATGAATAAACGTTTAAATATTGACAAATAGTTGACTCGTCTTTGCTCTTGCTTTGCCCTCAAAACTTATAAAATGTTTTCTGAAAAAAATGTAAATATATTGTAACGAATTTATGGATACTCCGCTTATTTTACACCTTCTACTAACGTTAGTATCGCTAAATTGTTGAATCAAAAACTCCAAGATTCAATAGTGCAAACTGATCTTTATTAGACTACTTTGAAAATACTCCACAATAACACTTATACTTCGCAACTGACTGATGATTGCATACTTTTGGGAGTATCTCAGATATATGCATGTGTTTGTGCGTTTCTCTCCGCTGCTTGTATGGACATATGGGTAGACATAATGATTGATTTGTTGATGTGCATACAAGTCACTGCTTAGTATCAGCTTAGAGATGATAGTATCCCTTAGTGTTGCTAATATTCGTCACAATATTTAATACTGAAAACGTTTATATAACGTTTAGTACAGCAAGTTTATTTTAAGCTACTTTTCAAAAAATTTACAGAAATGCCTGTTGGGTAATGATTCATGAATGAGACGTCATTAATTCAAATTAATGAAATGTATTAGTGGATTTTTTATGGGAGGCCCGTAAATTGTTTGGTCCCGGGCCCGAATTTTCTCTCTACGGCCCTGATTAGGAATCTGTCAATTTTACAAAATTTTGTTAACTTAAGAGCGACAATTTCTCCTCTGTTGAAATTACTAAACTAATTTGTTCGCTTGACAAAGAACTCGGTCGAATTAACCATAATTCCATCAATTTCACCGAATCTCCGTTAAGTCAAGAACAACAGAACCGAGATTTTGATTTTAATATTGATTGCGCCTAGTGGCGCAAGTATCGAGATATTCAAGAAAATCATCTTTGTGATCCGATTAGGCTCTTATTTGGAACACATATTACATACATGAATAGAAAGCGACACATGAACAAAATGGCCGCCAGGTGGTGCAAGGAACGAGATATTCAAAATAAAATAAATAAATAAAAATTTATAAGTTAAACGGTTTTATGGAAAGAAGTACTTACATTAAGTAATAATAATACTAAAAGATAGAAAATAAAATAATTTAAAAATTTTTTTTAGTTAAACGGTTTTATTGAAAACAACACTTACATTAAGTAGTAATAATACTACAATATAGAAAATAATTAGGTAGGTCCTAGGTGCTAGTACCATCACACTCCTCATAAATCTAGGGCGTCGATCAGAAAAATAAATAAAAGTGTTGGGCGCGTGAAATTTCTAAAAACGTGAGGCGTAGCTTAACCTAATTAAGGTTCAGTTGATCCGACTTATGCATATATGCAAATATTGTTTGTAAAGATATGAGCGGTTGACTATCAATAGAAATTTGGCGATACCCACGCTTTTATTTATTTTTCTGATCAACGCCCTAGATTGATGAGGAGTGTGATGGTACTAGCACCTAGGACCTACCCAATTATTTTCTATCTTTCAGTATTATTACTACTTAATGTAAGTATTGTTTTCAATAAAACCGTTTAACTAAACAAATTTTTTTAAATTATTTTATTTTCTAACTTTTAGTATTATTATTACTTAATGTAAGTACTTCTTTCAATAAAAACGTTTAACTTATAAATTTTTATTTATTTATTTTATTTTGAATATCTCATTCCTTGCACCACCTGGCGCCCCTTTTTTTCATGTGTCGCTTTCTATTCACGTATGTAATATGTGTTCCAAATATGAGCCTAATCGGACCACAAATATGATTTTCTTGAATATATCGATACTTGCGCCACCAGGCGGCGATTTTTTCATATGTCGCTTTCTATTCATGTATGTATTATGTGTTCCAAATATGAGCCAAATAGGACCACAAATACGATTTTTTGAAATATTTTGATCCATGCGCCACCTATCGGAGTTTTCATATTATTCCATTGTCATCGGGTTCTGAACTATATTCCAAGTTTCAAGCGTCTAGCTTATCGGGAAGTTACTTAAATTTTAATTACAAAATTCGTTCACAACGGCCGTGCAGCCGGCTTGTCAAGTCAAGCTAAATAAAACCGTTTAAAAATACAATAATTTATAAAGAGAAATTATTGCGAATACGTCTCAAACTCATTAAAATTTATGAATGTAATGAACGAAGTGAGGAATCAATCAAAGATCATAACCAACCCAGAGTTCAGGTGATAGTTGCTGCTTAACCAGAAGCAACAACACAAAAAGCCTTGTGCACGGACTGCCACATAGAATCAGAATGATTCAGCTGTACTGCATCAAGCAAATAAAATGAAATGAAGACAGAAAAAGGGAAAAACTGAAGTCAAGTCATATACATACAGACGTAGTGATAGATGGTAGGTCTGTCTCTTTCTAATTAAAAAATTACAAACATATCTGAAGAGATCTTTGGCAGGGTCGAAATAGCTATAATGCCAGCCAGTATCTTTAATTCCTTTCAGTTTTTCCATCATATAAAAGTACGATAATTTAATAAGAGAAATTATTGTGAATAAGTCTCAAAAATTTATGAATATAATAAACAAATAGACGATTAAATCAAAGATCATAAACAACACAGAGTTCAGGTGATAGTTGCCGCTTAAACAAAAGCAACAACACAAAAAGCTTTGTGCACAGAGTACCACATAGAATCAGAATGATTCAGCTATACTGCATCAAGCAAATAAAATGAATTAAAACTATCAGAAACATCAAACGGGAAAAACTGAAGCTAAGCCACATATATACAGACTCAGTGATAGCCTAATGGCAGGCCTGCGGTTTTAGAGCGATTTTGACGACTCGAGCTCGAATCTCACTATGATGGAGTATACTTTCTTCTGAAAAAATCTTTGTCAGTGTTGAAATAGCGATAATATCAGCCAGTAATTGCTTACATTTTTATTGAGTTTGAAACATTTTCACAATAATTTCTCTTATTAAATTACTGATTTTTTTTATTAGGATGGAAAAACTATCACCAATTTACGAATGTAAGAAAAAAAAATGTTACAGCAATTTCATCAGCAAATTTTAGGCGCCGCACTATGGGGTAAATTGGAAAAAGCTTTCCAAAATCTAATTTCTCAGCAGCGGTGAAGGTAAGAGTTATCCAAAAAAAGGCGCTTGAAGGACGAATTTTGGCGATATGAGAAAAGTCGGATATTAGTTTCAGTAATTTAAAACTTAACATTTAAAAACCTTTAAAAACATTCACTTTGCATATTTTTTCTGTGTTTTAAGTGTTAGAAACAAACCGAAATAATTTTTTGTTAAAAATCAATCCTGCTATAGATCTAGAGTTGCTGAACTGGAATGCGTAAAAGAAAGTACCATTGATTGATTGGTTTTCAGTGCATTTTATATGAGCGAATATTGAACAAATTAACCACAAATTCTAAGGAACTCGCGCATATGTATGTAAATTGCACCCAAACGTACTTGGTACTTTCCGCGAAAATTATTCTATTAGCAGATATATTTTTTTACGTATTTGTTCGAGTTCAGCAGCTCAAATTATATAATAAATAAATATTTACCAGTGTTTAATCCGTCTACATCCCTATTCAGATGGCGGCGTGCGCCATTGTTATGCGCAGCCGGGCGCGGCGAATTGAAAGGCGCCAACACCCACGAATGGCCATCGTAATGAACAAGATGCCAATCGTCAGTCAGTTAATACCAACAAAAATTGCAGTTTACTTGCCTACTCAAACCCGCTGTGCAAGAACAACATCAGCAAAATATCTTCTTCAGCTGAATTTACGCCGTTGTTCGCACAGATCGTTGAACTTTGCGATACAATTCAACTTACTTCAAAGTAACCTTTTTCTTGCTTGTTAGCATAGAAAAAATTATAATATTCATATGGACATATCTACATACATGTACAAATAATTTCAAGTTGCTTTTCCATCCTTCATATTTCTCCACTCAGAGAATATCATACCTGCTTACTCATACTTTCAAGTCGCTCATTTATCTACATTCCCCAAGCACGTAGAGCTAAGAGAGTACTGTTGATAAAATCTCTTAACCTCTCTCACCTTCGCAATTTTTTACCTTTCATTGCTGCACTCATCCAACACTACAATCAAGCGTACTCAGTTCAATACAGAAACGCGACATTGAAGCGACCAAGAAGCAAAACAAAACAAGCTCTGTTTGTAAACAAAAATAGAGTAGCTTCTTCGACTCACGTGCATACGTTCGCACAAACAAACATATGTATGTACACACGTTTGTATATTGCACATGTAAATTAGTACTTATTCTAGCGCACAAAACTAAGTTTCAGATATTTTCGCCCCTGTAGATATTTTCCAAATAATATTTATACAGACTTCGAAATATTATTAACTTCTAATATATACATTAATACATATATATACCAATAATTTACAAACACACGTGAAAAGTGTTTGAATATTTTTTTATTTTTTGGTCAAACATACAATCAAATTCCGCATTTCGCGGAGTTAAGTCATTTAAGGAAAAAAAAAAAAACACACACACACACAAACCCCGCCACCAATTTAATTTCCCTTTTAAATTTCTGTGACACGAAGAGCAATTCCATCTTCTAATTTTGTGAACGTTCGCTGAGCGTATAAGTATATATATATTTTTTTTTGGTGAAAACCCAAAAGTTTGCTTTAAATTCCCCATAGCCCCCTAAAAGTTTCCGAAACCGGGACAAAACCAAAATATGGCCCTAAAAAGAAACGGGCAAGGAATGGGCACCATCCCCCCGCCCAAAATCCAAATGAGTTGACCCATCCCCGCAACAATGCCTGCAACAATCTCCCCATTTCGGGGCGGAAAAGAACGCCCCAGTACGAAAGAACGCCCAAGCGTCATGGAAGTGAAACCCAAGCAAAAACCAAAGAAGGTACCCATCTGCGCCTGTAGGGTCCAAAAGGCATAATCGCAATCGTCAGTCAGTTAATATCAGCCGGCAATCGCGGACGCGTTCTTAATATATCACTTTATATTTGAATATCTGCATTTATATACCAAGTTTGTGAAAAGTGAACGGTTAAAGTCTAGAATTAATTTCGTTAGTTATTACCAGAAGAAATACAAGATGTAAAATTTATAACGTTTTGGAAAAAAGAAAACATAAACCCTTTTTATTTACGGAAAAAGAAGTGTAGCGAAGAGAGGCCACTGAGTTATTCAACCAGTATCAAATTTTCCGCATCTCAGAAAGAAATTTGCCTTTCCTGCGTTTTTTTGCTTGATAACTGCTAGAGCTAATGGCCGTGACACAATGACATTTTTCATAAAGATGCGTTTAACACAAGCTTATGCATTCCAATAACATCGCCACAAACAACCAAGATGTTGCGTTTGTAAATCTGAAGGAACTTCAGACTTGGCAATTGAAGTTTATTACGCCTTGCTCATTCACATACAAAATTTCGCGAATCACTGTTGTAAACATTCTCCCTATACAACAAAAATACTTGCTAACATATTTTGTGTCGTATTCGATTCTTATATTGCAGTTTTTAATTGTGAAAAATGTTAGAAAATTTACCAACCAGTGGGAAAAATAATTTCACTTGCAAAGTGTGCCAAAACCATTAGCCAAAGCAAATGTCAAATTCTTCTTCTTTAGATTTGCTTCGAACAAAATTGGGGAGTTGGCTACTTTTCAATATCAGATGGCGCCAGTATCGCTCATTCTACCATTCTCCATAAAAATACATCCGATCTACTCATAATGCATAAGCATGTGTGAAACTCATCTATATGAAAAACTGCGTATTTGTCAGAGCTATAACCGTTGCCGAATAAAAAAAAACCATTTATTTTTTTGACCTTTTCCTTAAATTTCAATCAATAAAAATCCAAGCAATTGCTTTTTTTATAAGCATTTGCTATTTCTAAAAGCAATTGCTCTTTTCATTCAGGATTTGCTTATTTCTATAAGCAATTCCTGAATTCCGAATGAATAAATGAAGCATTTGTTATTTTTAGGTAGCATTTGCTTACGACTTTTCAAGGTTGCTCTACCCCATGCTAAATTTTTTGTAATTTAGTTTTTATTCGATTTTCCTTCGCGCAACATTTAACTATGGCGCAGTTTTTGACTATTCGTAAAAGAAAACACTATAATGTGCGAAGGGAATGTAATAATGAAGACTTTCGGAAGCTATATCGATTCAATCGTGAGAACGTAGAGTGGTTGAGCACCTATTTTTTGGACGAAACTTGCGAAAAACGAGGAGGTGCGTAATCAGCACAATTTCCGATCCGGGCTATCGAAATAGCGTAGCAGAAGAGGTTGGAGCTCATCAAACTACAGTATCCAAAACATTTAATTTAGTAATGAGTGAAGTTTTAAAGAAGGCACATGTGTGGATTAAATTTCCAAAGTCTGGCGGGAAAATGATTGCTGCTAAAAACGGATGGAGGTAATTGTACTCTTTTCCAAATTGTATCGGAGTGATAGACTGCACACATGTTCGAGTTCCGAAATCACAAGCTTTCGGTAACGAATACGTCAACAGAAAGGGCCTTACGAGCATAAACGTGCAGGCAACTTGTAATGAAAAATAAATATTTACAAGTGTAGATTGCCAGTGGCCAGGCTCCGTACATGACAGCAGGATTTTTAAAAATTCGGACATTTATGATGTACTTCAAAACTCATCAGAAAACGTGCTACTTCTTGGAGATGATTGGTATGGTATATCTCCCTTTTGATGACACCTTGCAGGAATCCAATAACTCTTCAACAGCGGCGCTACAATAAACTATTTTGCAGAGAACGAGCTGTAATTGAACTATGTTTTGGACAATTGAAAGCAAGGTTTCCGATTTTACAATACAAAGTTCGCAGTAAGATTGAAAAAATCCCTTCAATTATAATTTGTTGCATTGTTTTGCACAATACTGCAAAGTTTTTAAAAGATGAAGCCTTTGAACTGCCGGAAGAGCCCCACTACTTCGAACAGGTTCCAGCCGAACCTATGAATAACAACGTGATGAGGCAATTGGGCCTGCAAAAGCGAGAACTTTTAACGCAGCAACTTTGTGATGGAATTTGAAATATTTACTAATATTTAATAATTGTTTGGGCTACCAAAAATATTAAATAAAAATTAATATAAATATATTAAATAAATAATTTAACAAATATAACTAAATCAACTTTTATTCATTTTTGAGATCTCTTTCTTAGATACAAGTGAGTAAAGTCTTTGTACAAACAAAAATTAATTCATTTAAATTAATTCATTTAAAAAAAATTCGTAATCTTTATTTTTCTTTTCACTTGTCTGTGATTCAGCCTTTTTTAGGTCTTTTTTGGCTTTTTATAGTTCCATAGTTTCCCTCTGTTTCTGGATCCGTATCAGCTCCAGTTTCTCAAGGAGTATTAAACGTTGCAATTCGAAATTGTTCAAATTTTTGGTCTCATCTGTTTCCGGCAAGGAGCAAGATTTACGCTTCAATATTGTCTTTGACATCACAGAACTTGAGGTAGTAGGATTTTCAGGTAATGACAATTCGTTATTCCTGCGGATTTTGCACCTAAAAACGGAACAATAAAGTTAATAAAAGCAAAATTTCCAAATTCCCAATTTTTGTTTATTACCTGGAATTTTCGCAAACACTGAGTTCTTTTCTGCATCCAAAAGATCGATGAGCATTTTTTCCCAAGGCTTGTAAGAAATTCTCTTGTTACCAGTGCGTGATAAATCAAATTTTTTTTCACTTCTGTTTTCATGTTTGAAATTTTTTTCATTACTTGCTTTGTTGTTAATGAGTTATTGAAAATTACTTCATATTTTGCAGTTAGCACTTGTAAAGCAGACTCCTTTTCATTTTTTATTTGCGGCACTTGTGACTTGTTAAAAATTACCTTATGTTCCTTTAGTGCTCTTACAAAATTGAGTTGCTGATCGACTTCCTCATTTTCCGAAAGTTCGGTAATGTCCGACATGATCGATTTCACGTATGGTCACACCCGCTCTATGCCACTTTCTGATGTAAATGATATCTACCAAAATTTTTCAACATATATATATGTGTTGCTTCAAGTAAAAGCTTAAGCGGTGCCTAAAATTCTTATTCATATAATAATTAGCAATTGCTTATTAGTTCAAGCAATAGCCTTTTCAGCAATTGCTTTTGCTAATAAGCAATTGCTTACTAGCAATTGCTTATTTTTTATTCATCAGGCCCAATGCATTAATGTGGTGGTGTGGTGACATAAGGTCAACGGCCATAAAGTCAATTGGCCTAATTACCACTTTGAATGGCCATAAGTTTGATTGAAACTTTGCACACGTATGAAGGCTCAATGACAATGCATTAGTGTGATGGTGTGGTGACATAAGGTCAACGGCCATAAGGTCAATTGGCGTTATTACCACTTTGGAAGGCCATAAGTGTGATTAAACTTTGCACACGTATCAAGGCTCGATGACAATGCATTAATGTGATGGTGCGGTGACATAAAGTCAATTGCCCTTATTACCACTTTGAATGGCCACAAGTTTGTTTGAAACTTTGCACACGTATCAAGGCTCGATGACAATGCATTAATGTTATAGTGTGGTGACATAAGGTCAATGGCCATAAGGTCAATTGGCCTTATTACCACTTTGAATGGCCATAAGTTTGATTGAAACTTTGCACACGTATCAAGACAAATGACAATGCTAAATTTGATGGTGGGGTGACATAAGGTTAACGGACATAAGGTCAATTGAACTTATGACCACCCCAAATGACCATAGATTTGAAACCTTGCACATAATGCGAAAAACACATTCCTTTATTAATAAATCTGGAGTGGAGCCCAGAGCCCCGGTAATGCAGAGCTCCGAACTCCCTTGCACCTTTTGAAGCATTTTAAGATAGGTGCTTTTAGCTAGTACAGGCCACCAGACCAAGGCACCATAAAGAAGAATCGGGTGAACAATGGCTGTGTAAATCCAGTAGGTCACCTTAGGGGAGAATCCCCAGGAGGTGCCAATTGCCCTCTTGCAGGTGAACAGCTCTGCTGCTGCTTTCTTGGATCGCTCCACTATATGGTCACTCCATAATAGCTTCCTATCCAGAATGACTCCCAAATACTTGACTTGATCGCTAAACCCTAAGAACGTACCCCCAATTCTTGGCGGTGTAAGATTTGGTACTTTGTACCTCCTCGTGAAGAAGACAAGCTCGGTTTTATCCGGGTTGACTTCCAAAGCTGTGGTGGGTTGTACTCCTGGAGCAGCTCCAGGATGTCAGCTGGGTCCGTTGGCGTCACTGGAACCCAGGCTCTCGCCCTTGGTCGTGAGGGGATATCTCGCGCCTCCACTACCTTGAGGCGCGCGCCCGGATATACCACCCCTATCAGCGTGACGGCGACCTGGCGTCGTCACAGGCAATTAGCTTGACATTGCCCTGGAACCACCCTGCATCGGTGTAAGATAGCGGTGGAGCAGGGTTGTCTTTCTTAACCTTAACGGCCACCGTAGCGAGCGCGGCCTCGATCCACTTCCACTGTTGTTTCGGGATCCTTCCATCTTCGCTGCTCTCGTCTATAATGCCAATGATCTGCCGACCCTTGGCAATGTCGGCGAAAGACCGCGTCCAGCCTCCCTGCGTCTTGGCCCTTTTCGGTGCCGTGGGGTTGGATTCATCCATGGACCGCTGGCGTTTCGAGGTTTCATCACTCTCGACTAAAACTTTTAAAATTACTTGAACTAAAAAATTAAAAATAAATAATAGTTTAGAAAAACACGCTTTTATAGCTAACCGAACTAAAAGATAGAAAATAATTTTCAATTAAAAAAGTTAATATAACAGTAGTAGAAGGTCAAACAATTATTTATAGTTAATCACCACAAAATAAAATTATAGTAAAATTTAAGTTATTAACAGAATAATTTAATTCACAGTAAAAAGCGTGGGGTGCTTGATATTGAATGTTACAATCATTCTATTGGCAACTATCTGAGAGGAAAGATATGCAATGTAGTTAAGTGCACCCCACGCTTTTTACTGTGAATTAAGTTATTCTGTTATTAACTTAAATTTTACTATAATTTTATTTTGAGGTGATTAACTATAAATGATTGTTTGACCTTCTACTACTGTTATATCAACTCTTTTTAGTTGAAAATTATTTTCTATCTTTTAGTTCGGTTAGCTATAAAAGCGTGTTATATAGCGTTACACATCAGTCTCAAAAATGCTGTCAACGTTGCCAGAAATTTGGAAGTTAAAGGACTTATTAAGATTAACAAGTTATACTGAAATGAAATTATTAGTGAGTGGTTTTAAATGTTCATTAAAGCTCAATTTATTTTTCGGTCAATGGTTTACAAACCTTTCAGACTAAGAAGTAGTATTTAAAAATTTATGAATCGTACATGCGTAGTATTTGTTAGAATTCATTACGATTAGCAAATATATCTAAATTTATTTCTCTACATAGCAGTTAAATTCAGTTAATAGTCTATGATAATAGGTTTATTCTGAGCATACTTTGTTTTGAAAAGGTCAACTGCAAACATATCATTATGACGCAAACATCGTGTTGGAACATAAAGTTTTATGCAATGTAATAAATATGGACAGTCGAAAGCTCCATTTAAGACATCATGAAGAACTACTAAACCGGAAATCAATCTTCTACTGGCAAGAGTATGCAAACTAATCAATTTGCAACGAGAAACATATGATGGAATAGGTAAATCGAACCTAATACCGGACAAGGCGAATTTTAAAAACTTTTTTTGAATCCTTTCAATTCTATTGGTATGTACTTCATAAATAGGATTCCAGATTTTAGAAGCATATTCCAATTACATCTTATAAATGTGTTATAAAGTAATTTTTTCGTGTACGAATCCTTAAATTTAGAGCTATTGCGCCGAATAAACCCTAACTAGGAATACGCCTACTATCGCGGAATCAGCCTTCTTAATATCGCATATAAGGTCCTGTCAAGTGTATTGTGCCAAAGATTGAAGCCCACCGTGAATCGACTGATTCGAACTTATCAGTGCGGCTTCAGACCTGGTAAATCTACCATCGACCAGATTTTCACAATGCGCAAAATCTTTGAAAAACCCGCGAAAAAAGAATCGACACATAATTCCTCTTCATCGATTTTAAAGCCGTCTTCGACAGCACGAAAACTAGCTGCCTATATGCGGCTATGTCTGAATTTGGTTTCCCCGCAAGACTTATACGGCTGTGCAAAATCACTTTGAGCAACACCAAAAATTCAGTCAGAATTGGTAAGGACCTCTCCGAGCCGTTCGAAACTAAAGGAGGCTTCAGACAGGGTGACCCCCTATCCCGCTCTGGAATATTCTGTAAAAGCGCGCCATTACTGGCATATGCCGATGACATTGATATCATCGACCTAAACACCCGCGCCGTTAGTTCTGCTTACTCCAAACTGGAAAAAGAAGCGGTAAAGATGGGTTTGATGGTGATGGCTGCTGTCATCGAGAAAAAAGTCAGCGCATATGCGCCTTGGCAACAACACTACTGTTGGCAGCCATAATTTCGAAATAGTACAAGACCATCCATCCATCAATCCAGCGAAGACTCACTCTTGCCAATAAATGCTACTTTGGACTAGGTAGGCAATTGAAAAGTAAAGTCCCTCTCGGCAAAAGAAAATCATACTCTATAAGTCACTTATCGTTCCCGTCCTGCTATATGGTGCAGAAGCATGGACCATGGCAACATCAGATGAAACGGCTCTGGGAGTGTTCGAGGGAAAAGTTCTTCAGTAAATGTAAAATTTTAGTCGGATACAACACCAAGGTCTTAGATTTTATTACTGGATCTAAGGACAGTATCAGAAATAGAATACGTGAACTGAAGTGGAGATCTAATTTTACAGAAGGTAACCGAGCAACACTTATTAATATTAATGGAAATTTTATTACGAAGACACCATTCTTGAACACTTTTTTCTTCTATCTGCAATATTTCAAAATCTGAGAGAGTTTTTAGCTGTTTGAATTTCTTTAAGCCATCTGCATAAAGTGGATGTTCACACGTTGTAAATCACTTTGAACAATCATTGATAAAAATAACTAAAAATAGAGGACCAAGAATACTTCCTTGAGGAACCCCAGAGGTTGCTGTATATGAAAATGATTTTACACCATCAACAACCACAAAGTTATCTCTGTGTGTTAGCTATGATTTCACCCAGGCTAAAAATGATGAGTGAAACCCAAATAACTGTAGTTTATGAATTAATGAGGTATGAGATAATATATATGAAATGCTTTAGGTAGACCCGTATAGATGGAACCGACTTGCAATCCAGCTGCAAACGCTGAGATGCAGTAATTAGACTGATAACTGTAGATCGACCTAGTATAAAAACATGTTGGGACAGCGATATGATTGGTTTAATAGCAAATGAAAGCTTTGAGATAGTGTTCTTTTCGAACAGTTTGGCAGTGTTAGTTATTTTGGTAATTGATCGTTTGTTCGATGCATCATTTTTACTTCTAGATGTACAAACTGGAATTACTGATGTAACTATCCTCTCATCCAAAAAATTACCTGATCCAAGGGACAAATTAAATAAGAATAGTATTGGTTCCACCAAAGATGAAATACATTGCTTGAGAAAGAATGCAGATAATTGACGCACATCTACTTGCTTAGAACACTATGCTTTGTATGGCGCTGATGATGTCCTCCTCCGTTAACACTAGAGACCCAAAGTCAAGCGAAGATGGAATAAACTTAACACTCGAGACATCATCCGGGAGCCCGCAATCAACAAAATTAGATCTAAAAAATTCGACAAACAAATTTGCACTTTCAATAATAGTATTTGATCTCTTATCACTGTAATATATTGAGGCAGGAATAATCGAAGACGAAGGTTTTGAGTTAATAAACCTCCAAAATGCCTTGGGATTGGATTTAATATTACTTTCGAAATAAACAGTTTTTTTAAAGGAAGTTATTTAGACAGTTATACTCCACCATATGTTTCTCATACATTATTTTTCGTTGCAAATTACCAGAATTTTTATAAAGCTTGTGAAATTTATTACGTAGATTCTTAAGCTTCTTTAATTGTCTATTATGCCATGGAATTTTATAAACACCACTAGAAAAAAGGGGAATATTTTCCAGAGAGATTTCAGCAATTTTACTCGTAAATATATCTAAACATTCTGTAAGACTACGATCCGCGAATAAGATTAACCATTTCACGCATATGATAAGATTACTAATTCGATTGAAATCACAACGCGAATAATTAAATTTTGAAGTAGTATCTCCGCGATGGCTAGGATATTTGTAAAATTCTAGTTCCATAATAAGTGGAATATGGTGCTTATAAGTGGCAGATATGGGATCTAGAGACTTATTCATTTTAAATTTTAATCAGGACTAATAAGGATTAAGTCCAAAGTCCTATTAAGGTCATTCGCGAAATGATCTATTTGCATAACTTACTTACTTACTTAATTGGCGCTTAACCGTCTAAACGGTTATGGCCGTCCAACAAGGCGCGCCAGTCGCTCCTTCGCTCCGCCAACCGGCGCCAATTGGTCACACCAAGGGAGTTTAAATCGTTTTCCACCTGGTCCTTCCAACGGAGTGGGGGCCGCCCTCTACCTCTGCTTCCATAGGCGGGTTCCGATAGAAACACTTTCTTGGCCGGAGCATCATCTTTCATTCGCATAACATGGCCTAGCCAGCGCAGCCGCTGCGTTTTAATTCGCTGGACTATGTTGATGTCTGCATATAGCTCGTACAGCTCATCATTAAATCTTCTTCGGTACTCGCCATCGCCAACGCGTAGAGGTCCATAAATCTTTCGAAGAACTTTTCTCTCGAACACTCCCAAAGCCGCTTCATCTGCTGTTGTCATGTTCCATGCTTCTGCCCCATATAGCAGGACGGGTACGATAAGTGACTTGTAGAGTATGATTTTCGTTCGCCGAGAGAGGACTTTACTTTTCAATTGCCTACATAGTCCAAAGTAGCATTTATTGGCAAGATTGATTCTTCGCTGGATTTCAGTGCTGATGTTGTTGCTAGTGTTGATGCTGGTTCCCAAATAAACGAAGTCTTTTACTATTTCGAAATTATGGCTGCCAACAGTAGCGTGGTTGCCAAGGCGCATATGCTTTGACTAAATAAACCATCAATGAAATATATTTCACTCGCACTGTTTACATTGCTAGGAATAAGCTTATTATTAGGGCAACCGGAAACATGCCGTAAAAAAATTGTTGTAAGCGCTTAAAATACGCAAAAAAAAAAAATACAATATTATTCCTTAGTATGCGCGAAATATAAACACATTCGGTTTTTTTCAACAAAACTACTATATTGAATTTTATTCAGTAAGGTACAAAAACAGGTTAAAACAACTAATTAGGCCAAATTGATTGCCTGCTATCGCGGAATATATTCTTAAACATAGAAAAGGACCTGCCCACATCTATGCTGGTAATAGGCGCGAATTTGAAGGCATAGATTTCAGTGATGGTATATTTTTCAAACGGTTTAATCGAATCACCAGATTCAATTCGGCTTACAATACTTTTTAAAACGGCAATCCATTTGTTCTTGTTAAGAACCAAATTAAGCTTATCGCTTACAGGTGAAAAATTTACAGCACTAATTTTATCTTCAGCTTTCACAACAATTTCTACTTGGGCGGATAATCAATGAACTTGCTTCTAATTTCGAAATTTATTCTGGTAAAAAATTGTAGTTACTCTTGATAAATAAAATCTGGCTACGTAGTTTGTAAGTGCGCAACAAATACTGGGCTTCCTTATCTGCCTGTGAATCTAGACAATCAAGGGAGTTAATGATTTTGTTTATGATATCGAAGTTTTAGGATTAGTAACTGACGGCATCCAGCCACGTCCCCCACCGTGTTATTATTAGGCGTGGAGGAAGCGGTAGATTTGGAGCTAACTCTTTAAGTATTCCTAAACAAGTCGGAGAGTTTAGAAAAATTGCCATTGCATTAGAAATAAAACGATCAACAAAAGGATGCTGATCTCGTACTTCCTCACAAACTCGATGAAGCCCCATGAGCAACACAAGTTACGTGCGTAATCTTAGGGAAATAAATTTCAATCGCCTTGGCTGCTTTTTTCATGTATGGTGCTGTATTTAGCAAAAAACGCTTACTAGACAAATGTTCGTTACAATCTAACACTCCTATTATGACATTGGCAATGTACCTGCGTAAAGAAACTATCAGTGTTCTCGTCAATTGACAACCAAATATAATGGTTTTTTACCATTTTCTTTATATCATTTATTGTTGACGAAAACACACTTTAAATATTTTCCCGTAAAGTAGTTTCGCAAGGCGTTTTAAAATTGGTGTATATATCCAAAAAGCTTTAGAATGTTTGTTTCTCACTTATAGAATAAATATCAGCAGCTAAAAGTGCTTCGCACAAGTATTTATTAACACTGCCAATCGTTAAGCTTTCTTGTACGAACTGTTGCGTAGTGTCTCCAGGTTTTGGGAATCTTTTCGGCCCATTAATATGAGCAGATGCTTGCAAATGCCGTTTAATAGAAAAAAACTTAGTTTTACAATACCTTAGTGTATATAGTTGAAACTAGTAGAAATGGTATAAGTAAATCCCAGTTCTAACTTAAACTCATTTTTTTCTTGTTAACTTCTAACAGCTGATTTAACTTTCAACCTCGATAGTAGATAGTCCTGAATAACCTTGAGCAGCGTTGCGATGTTGCGCTTACACCGAAAGCGCTTCACTGGTGCTTATACACTATTTTGCAACAATATTTAAGCCAGTAACCCTAAAAATATTGGAAATGCAATCGCGAATAACGTTTTAAGCACCAATCGAAATGTAATTTGACTTCTTGCAGATTATTTCTCATATGGCTCTTTTATTTCTTTGCTTTCAAATAATTATGTACCTGAGATATTATCACAGTGTAAAGATGTATGGCTGATCTTATATATTTTCTAACCTTGCGCACACATTTGTTCCAGCACGCGTTGTTTTAGAAATTTTTTTATCTAACAGGTCTTCCTTTGAGTCGAGTCTTGTTGGGTTTTTTTCGTTTAATGTTTACTATGGTGATTTAATGCAAATGCATAACTTTCTCACCTCATATGAAATTAATCGTGAAGTGCCTTATTGTAATCCTTCACAAGTAGCGCAACTCACAGCGGATTGCTCAAAATTAAAACACACACAAACGTCACTAAAGCCCGTATTACGAAAAACTAAGAAATTTTCAAGGTAAATATTGAACAGATATAAACTTTGCCAATTTTAGAATGTATAGAATTTATTACACCTTATTTGCAGTAATTAAGTTGAAGTTTTAGTTTATATACAAGTATTTAATAATTTTTTTTTTACTTATCTGTTACTTATACAAAGATTGAAGGTATATTGGTGCAATGCAATTCTGTTCTTCCTGCTAGTCTTCGTAATCTCAATTTAATTTGAACAATAAATTAAATTACTGTGACAGACTTTTCCTTGACTTTGCCGGGGTTGGTCTCAGTCCGTCCAGGGTTCCTGGAAGTAGAAATTCCTAACGGTCCTTCTGAAAGAATAACTCTGTTTTGTTCGATACAAAACGTTATAAAAAATTATTTATTTGATAAAATTCTACTTTTCTACTCCTAGGCTGATTTCCTTGCTCTATAAGAGGTGACGGAGGTGATAAAGCCCTCGGCCAACCTCTGCGGTCGAATGGAGTGATAAAGCCTCCAGACGAGTATACTCTAAGTACAAATGAAGTGAAAAAGCCTTCAGGTGTACTCTTGGTCGGTAGTGATAAAGCCTACCGACTCGTATACCTGTCTCCTAATCTCTGAATTTCAATGCGAACTCGTCGCCCTTATATACTAATTTTTGCACGCAGGCAAACGGTTATTTTATAATAACAACTTTGAACTAATGGTATTAACAATATAAAACAACGGTAGATATTTCCTTCCCATGAATTTCCATGCACCATAATGCTCCTTATTGAATACAATGCCTTTGTACTTGCTCATGCTGTGCTTTCCAGGCTTTGGTTTATATATTGTGTGTTTGTATATTTGCTTGTGGTCACCTGATTCTAATGTTGTGTTTTGCTTTGCCCAATGCTTCTGCCTTCTGTTGTATGGCGTGCGTTGGTGTGTTGTATGCTACTGCGTAAATATGTATAACGAAATTTCAATTAGTAGCGGTGCTTATTTTGACGACTTGCTGCTGATCTCCGTTCACTTAAGTTATTATGTATGTTGTATTTGTAACTGGGTACATTGGATTTTGAGTGTGCAAAGGGTTGATCGACCGCTGCATTTTTATGTTTTGTGCGTATCTACTTTCCAAATATTTAATGCATGTTAGGGTGATCCTATATTCAAAGTTTATGTTTGCGAAAATGTAAATACTTTGCTTGCGTGCAAAAGTGCGCAAGTCTAATTTGTCCTTCGATTTAATAATTATCAATTCAACGTACAACCGAATATATGTATTTAGAGTATAATTCATAAAGGTATACATATGTATATTTCATAAAAAATGTATAAGTGGTAAATTCAAATATAAACTCCAAGTTATTTCAAAACGTATCTTCTTTAGAAAAATGTATGGATATGTGTATGTTGTGAGGATACAAAGTCCTCGACTTTGGGGTCCTCACATTACTTATGCCGCAAATAAGCATTTATTTTTAAAATATACAAAAAAAATGCTTTTATTGCAAAATATGCTGAAAATTATCTAACAAATATGACCTAAACTTTTTTTTAATAGCATTCCTACATTATAGATTTCGTGATAGAGCATACGAAAATAAACATGCTTGAGCATATTTTTGGTTGCCCTTTATTATCATCTATGTGATTAGACCACACTATTCTATTTTCTGTGTGAAAAACATTCAAATCGCGGCGATCATAAACCTAATTTGAATGTTTTTCACACAGAAAAAGGATAGTTATGTTTATTCTATTTCCAAATTAACACTTCAATATTGATGATTTCACAAATATTTAATGGGCATTAGGGTGGCCCTTATTTTCCAAAGTGTTCCGCTTCTCGATCTCACCCCCTAGAAATATGCGAATAGCCTAAAAACTAGAATATACAAAGTTTTAGGTCAATCGAAAAAGGGTTAGAGGTGGCGCAAAGAGCTTGAAGTCCTGAAGTCCTGACGAATTTTTACAATTTCTTAAATTTGGTCAACCCTACTTCATTTTTTATGGGCGAAACATAATTTATCGTGTTATTATAAGTTCCACAGATATTTAGCTTTCAAATAAATCTAAAACAACAAAAATTGGTCAAATAATAATAAAGTTATAAAATAAATTGTGCCTTAAACACGGTGTCATTACTTCAAGAATGTGTATATAAAGAGTATACGTAAATAAGTTTGTTTCAAATTTTTTTATTATAAATTTTTTTGAAAATACATTTTTAAAACATATACATATATCTTGTGAAACTTTAGCTAACACGTACATAATATGATATTATTTCCTAGGATCTAATTAAGGATGATTTAGTATGTGATTCAAATTGTTTTTTGTAACCGGTTACAAATTGTAAAAAATATTGTTTTTCTTGGTCGTGATTTGTAAGAAATCATTATATCCTCCCATAAGCTTTACTCCCCGTTCTGCTGTATCGTTAACTACTTTTATATTTACTTATAACAGTATATTTAGCTTTTTTATAGGTTCCTGTATCCCCCCAGCATGGTGGATCTACCTCCAGAAATTGAGATGATATCCCAATCCGACAAAAAAAATCAATTGTATTTCCTGTTACAAAATCGTGTAGTTCTTTTTCTATGAATTTATTGATTTCACTTGGCCTTAAGTGTAACCTCTTTAAATTTTCTGTTTCCTTGTCGCAGTTGCCTATGCTTTTGAATTTTTCCACAATCTTCCTTCATGGTACAAGAGACGTCATCATCGAACAATGCTAATGCAATACATTCTTCAGACAGGTACCATAGATGTTACTTTTCTGTATTTATAAATTTCTTTAATAAAAGATAAGTCTTGAGGAGGTGCTCTATGAGGATTGGTTAAGTATTTAAGCAATTGCTATCGAATTCTCTTCATACTCCGTTAGTTTAAACTGTTCACGAAATAAATAGATTTTTAAGCAATACAATGCCTTAGACATCCACCGAGGATGATAAGTGGCTTTGGTACACGAAACTTTATGCCATCACTTGCTCCTAGAAATATAGACGTTAATTCCAATAACTCCCTATAGTCATCTCTTACTATTTTCTTTTTCAACTATTCCTTAGAGGGTTTTTAAAAATAGTATCTTTGCTTTCGCTTAAAAGTAATTTCAATTCGTTATTTTGTAGCAGATCTCTAAAACTGTTTTTGTCGATGTTTTTGCAATTTTCTTGAAATCGCCGAAATAACTGAACGTTCTTACTAGTATTTACTGGAAAATAACTCTCAGCAGAACTTCATAAATATGATGACGACAAGGTAGCTACAAAAGTTTTCGCTCAAGTTTTTTTTTTAATAACATTGCATCCCCTTTTATAACGCCTGTGTTAATCGATGTCGTATCAAAACAACAGGCCACAATATCATCCTTCAGATCCCATTCAAATAGCAGTTCATACAACGTATCAGCTATTTCCGAGCTTGTTGCAGCATATAATTTTGGAGCTCCTATTAACTGTTCGCCATTCCTGTAAGTAGCAACGACCTATTATTTCTGGAAGTGGTTTTCCATCCCAATGCAAAGTGCCGCAATTTATCTATTTCAAAAAAAACCTACTATTCAAAATTTGTTCATTCAAGAGCAGTGTAGTTTTCATAAGAAGTTTTTGTAGTTGTTTGCAATTTTAAAATATATATTTTAAAAATATTTTTATTTGCCTTCAAATATTATAATTTATTAAATTTTGATGAGCTCGAGGCAGTTTAAAAAATTGAAACACAGTTTAAATGTTTGTATTTCTAATTTTATTTGGTCGATATTTCGATCTCATTATGAGATCATCTTCAGGAACTGTGGACAAAACAACAATTAGTTAACATGTAAACAATTTTTCACCCTAAACATAATACCACTTACACAATTGAATATGTTTTACCGACTAACAAGATCTACGAAAAAAGAAAGCGTGGAGGTCAAGTAAATATGAAAATATAAATAATTTAAAACACCGTAAGTATAAACAAAAATCTGCAAAAACAACAATACATAGAATGACGAAGAAAAAGACATAATCATTTGCATTAACATACAAATGTACATCTGTACATATATATTGGTCATCCCACTGCATTTGTTGTGTTGAGCTGCAATTCTACCTAGAACAGTGTTGTTGTCTTAAAACTAAGTTTTAAAATTCATTTTGTGTCATTAGGGGTGTTCGTAATGTGCAGCATTTCTAAAGTATATCTTTTGCCGTAATTTTTTCTCCTCGTGTAAAATGGATACATTATCGAAATCGGGATAATGCCCGGTATCCTCGCAATGTGATGACAATGCCGTCTTATTGTCCGAAAAACTGCTTTTTAGTTTCACATTTGACCTGTGAGCGGAAATCCGTGTCTTGAGTTTAATTTTTGTTGTCCCCACATATACCTTATCGCATAAGTGGGACCCGTCACCATTACACGGAATCCTGTAAACTACAGCAGACTTCTCATGTTTGGGAATTCTATCCTTTGTATTGCTGTAGAGTTTTCTTCTTAGCGTGTGTTTATAAGTTGACGCGATCTGATATTTATCTCTGTCATAGAGCTTTGAAAATTTTATTCTTTCCGATATTCCTGGAACATGAACTACTGATTTGTATATTTTTCCCTCTCCTTTGGATATGTTGGTTCTCACCTTATTTTTGGTAAAGTATGTTCGAAGTAATGGATTTACGGTTGTCATAGGGAAGTCATTCTTTGTCAAGGTTACTTTTATTTCGTCAATATTCTTTTCGTGAAAAATCGTGTCGGTAATCGAGAGAACTCTTCTAATGAAATTGCTTGCGGTGTTTATAATTGTTTTTTTGTCATGTTTTGAATTAAAATTAATAAGTCTTCCAGATGCCTTGGGTTTTTTATACCAGTCAATCAACAATTTGTTATTATTTCTGATAATAAGAGTGTCTAAGTAGGGTAGCTCTCCATCTTTTTCTGTTTCTATTGTAAATTGAATTGATTTATTGAAGTTGTTAAGATCGTTGAGCATCTTGTCGACATCTTGTGTCCTAACAATCGCGAACAAGTCGTTAACGTACTTAGTTAGTAAGCGCGGTTTGTTGGCAGTTTCCATCATGAATTTGGATAGTAGTTCCTCCATGACTATATCCGCTACGACAGGTGATGCTGGTGATCCCATAGGCATTCCTGACCGTTGCTCATATATTTTTTCATTATATTTAAATTAACGATTTTCCATTATGCAAAATTTAACTATGTTTAAAAACAGCTCTTGCGTTAGCTTTGTATGGTCTTTTAATTCATTCCATTTTGAGGATATTATCTATAATGCCAAGTCTACTGGAATGCTCGGGAATAAGGACACTACATCATAAGACACTAGAATCTCATCATCATAGATATAGGTATTATTTATTTTTCGTTTGAATTCAATCGCATCTTTAACATTAAATTTAGACGACTTAGTTATATTTTCCAATATGTTAACAACATATTTGCATAATTCATATGACGGTGAGCTAAAGAGGAACAAATACGTCGAAGTGGCGCCCCTTCTTTGTGAATTTTAGGTAAACCGTAAATTCTAGGTGGGTTGGCAGTTTTGCTTAAAAGTTGTTGTTTTTCTATTTCATTGATAACACCGTTATCAAACATTTTTTGAACTAACGCATTGTTCCTCTCTTGTAATTTACTAGTAGGGTCTCATTTTAACACTCTATATGTTGAAATGTTGTTAACAATCGTTTGCATCTTTCTATCATATTCGGCTTTTTCCAACGCTACCGTTGCATTACCCTTGTCTGCATTTAGAATCACTATATCTTTATTCTTTTTCAGAAATGTTTTTGTGGCGAGTACCGTTTTGTTTATAAATTTATCCCTTGCAGAAATTTTATTCCTATTAAGATGCTCGTGTATAAGTTTAGTAAAATTACTTCTTCCTATTTCTTGTTTTTCTTTGTCTTCAATAGTGCGTATGACATTCTCCCCGTCTGCTATAAGTTGGAATATCTTGTTAGTCGGTAAAACATATTCAATTGTGTAAGTGGTATTATGTTTAGGGTGAAAAATTGTTTACATGTTAACTAATTGTTGTTTTTGTCCACAGTTCCTGAAGATGATCTCAGAATCAGATCGAAATATCGACCAAATAAAATTAGAAATACAAACATTTAAACTGTGTTTCAATTTTTTAAACTGCCTCGAGCTCATCAAAATTTAATAAATTATAAAATATATATTTTCATTTCTCTATACTTGTTGCAAGAATAAGTTGCAGTGCATGCTTAAATTTGTTGTGGCATCACGCATTTCGGAAGAAAATTTATAAAAAAATATATGTGTATACTTTTTTTAAAAAATAAACTTCAAGTTTGGCTTCAAGGGATATATGTATTTGTGTATAAAAAAGTTTATTTGAGCGTTTTTTACCCGAATACCACGATTCACTGATAAACACATTTGCACAGACTTAATTTACTTTTCATATTTGTTTGTCGAAAGCAATATATATTTTGCCTGTAAGTCTGTTGTTGATAGACCGATTTTGAAGATTGTGGTCATTTTAGAAAAGTAAGAAAATACAGATCTTATTACGGTATGGAAAAGCAGTAAATTTTCGTAGGGTTTAGAAATATGAAAGCCTGAAGCACGAAATTGTAAAAATTTGTAATTTTTCAGGATTTTAAGCCCTTTGCGGCACCTCTAAATCTTGTTTGATTGACCTAAAACTTTGTATATACTCGTTTTTGAGCTATTCGCATATTTTTAGGGGGTGAGATCAAGAATCGAAGCACTTTTTTTCCTCCATACAACGAAGGGCCACCCTAATGGTCATATTAAAGAAAATACAGTGCAACGCAATACCTTATAAACACAATTAATATAAGCTCATTTCATTTCAAGACACCTGGTCCGCGCGGGACACGATTTTTGATTTTGATGAAATTTGAATATGTTATTCTTTGGTCAAAATAATGGAACACATGTTTTTTTTTTGTGTCATAAAATTTTTTTTCCGGATTTATCGGCAATTGAATTCCATAAAATGCAATCGATATTTTATTCACCTATTTTTTCAACTGTCAATAACTTTGTCAAAAATTAACCGATTCTTATGATTTATTCTTTGAAATGTTCATTATTATATTTATATAAATTCAGAAACAATAGCATAGATTAAAAAATTTTTTTTTAGTAATTAGTAAAAATTTATTTCTCTTTTTTGAAAGAATTAATATTTCAAAAAAAAGCTTATTTTTTTTGTTTGCCTAATCTTTTTCTATACTGAGTAAACAGCATATATTTCAACTTGGCTAAATGCCCATTAGCCAAAATTTGTTGTTTCCGAATTATGATTTTTTTAATATTGAATTTTTCTCGCCATACATTGATGCAATACATATCAGCATACAACGAGATCAATAACAAATGCTTAAAATTAATAAAAAACACCACATTTAGTATTGAAAACATTCATTTGTTGTTATTTTTCAGAATTACAGTGATTTTGTAGTAAAACGGCGGCAAATGATGAGCCGATTCACTACAAAATCACTGTAATTCTGAAAAATAACAACAAATGAATGTTTTCAATACTAAATGTGATATTTTTTATTAATTTTAAGCATTTGGCATTGATCTCGTTGTATGCGGATATGTATTGCATCAATATATGGCGAAAAAAAAATTTAACATTCAAAAAATCATAATTCGGAAACAACAAATTTTGGCTAATGGGCATTTGGCCAAGTTGAAATATATGCTGATTACTTAGTATAGGAAAATATTAGGCAAAAATATAAGTTTTTTTGAAATATTAATTTTTGAAAAAGTCATAAATTTTCACTAAATCCAAAACTTTTTTTTAAACTATATGCTGCTGTTTTATTTTATTTTTTTTTTTTTTTATAAATACATACATACATATATTTTTATGTATAAATTACATTACAAAACCCTGCCAGCAGTTTTCTGATAATTTTATAGTGTATCGCCAAGAAGTATCGAACTAGTACATTAACGGAATTTTTACTTTACTTTAACGGAATTGTTTTTCCAAGAAGATATTTAGGCGATGGAGATCTGTAACGTTTTGAATTTTCCTTTTTTCAATAATTTTGAGAACTTTTTTGCAATTAAATGTTTTTTTCTGAAATTAAATAAACAATCTTTCAATTTAAGGCAAACCGTGTACTTGGGATTAACTAATTGATAATTTAAAATTTAAACACGCGCTCTACCTATATAATTTTAAATCCCAAATTTCTTTTACAGGAGCTATTGTTAAAGTTTTTTAGTCAAAATTCAACAAGCCTTTGTCTGTATTAAAGGAAAAATTGCCTTCTATTTTTTGGTCATTTATATAAAGGTAGTCCTTGAAATTTTTTATCATCTTATTATTTTCAATTTTTTAGTACTGCCTTCAAACTTACAACACATACAACTTTGATTAATAATTTAAGTAATTCCTAATTGAAAATTCTTATCTTTATTTATTTTTTTTTTTTCAAAATAGCTAAATCTGCAAATACAAGACACAAACCCTTCTGGTTATATGTATATGACCATTATATCCAGCAGATGTCGCAGTAATTCTCTTGCTGTGCGGCATTACCCAGCGTCATCTATTGGATATAATGGCATTTAACCAGAAGGGTTTGTGTCTTGCATTTGCATTGTGTATTGCTATGGTTAGTTTCACAGCTTTCAGCTATTCAATTTACACATCTAAAAATCGTGCACTGAGGGAAATGCTTGGGCTGCTATATCATTTCTGCTATTGATAGCGACGTATTTCGTGGGATATCTATTTGGAATGGATCCACTATCAAATATTATTTGCATCTAATAAAAAGTCATGTCGTAATTTAAACATTTTTTTGATGGGACTTTACTTTTTTTATTTGTATAAGAAAAATATTCATGGACGGCACTGTACTATTTCATATTGACGTGAGAGCAATATTACAACTTGTTGAAATGCTTTTTGGATTTAACATTTTTTTATATTTCATATATTTGAATATTTATTTGGAAATTTCATGACATCATTCGTACAGTGATAGCATATCCATATTTATTGATGGGACAGGATTAACAATATTTATTTAATGTAGTATCAATAGTTGTGGGTTATCGAGCCATAGATTTCTCTCCGTGTGGTGAAAGTCGCGAACGCATGAAAGGACTTGGGCCTTAAAGGCCTTTAAGGCCCAACTCCATGCGCGTCCTTTCAAACTTTCAGGCGTATGCGATTTTCCCCACGATTTTTAGCTACGTAGATTGAATAGCTAACAAACGAGGTGGAATTCTAAAACGCATGCAACCCCCACGAGGCTATCCATGGAGTTCTGGCTTAACTCAATAAGCATAACAATTATGTGCCGGCACATTTTAGAAAATTTTAAAGTCTAGTAACAACATAATTTGTTTAGAGAATTACCTCATGGCTGTGGTGCATCACCACCACTAATAGTTCATTCACCAGAACCCGTGATTCACCACTTGTTAGGTCATTGCTCCCAAAAATTCACCAAAGAAAATCAAAGTATAAGAAGCTTCATGATAAAGAATAGTGGGTTAAGCGGCTGATAGACGAAGGAAAGTCCGAAATTAACTGCCTTGATCGGAATCGACTTGAAGATAATCCTCATAGTAAATTCCCAAGATTTAAGAGAATTAGTGGAATTTTTGCTGACAACACTGGCGAAAACTACACCTCACATCATAACAAGAGAATTCCACCTCGTTTGTCGACTACTTAATTTGCACAGCTGAAAATCGTGGTGAAATTCGCATTCGCCTGTAAGTCTAAAAGAATCGTGATGAAAGTTGCGTATGCCTAAAAGTATGCAATGACGTGCTTTGAGTTGGGCCTTCAACGAGGTGGAATTCTAAAACGCCTGCAACACTCAGGAGGCTAGCCATGAAGGTATGGCCTAATCTTCTAAATAGTTCGACTTGTGCGTTACGTAGCTCAAATTTTTTGATCAAACATTACACTGTCACTGAGTTGTAATCTATATTTCAGATTCCTAGTTTAAAACTAATTTTCTCAACATCTCGATCCATGCGCCACCTAGCGGAATTTTTTTGATAAAATATTGCATTGTCACCGGGCTCTGACTTACTGCCCAAGTTTCATGTCTCTAGCTCATCGGGAAGTTACTCGAAAATCGATCGCAATATTCCCCCGTCTTTAAAGGATTTGCAGTTATCTTGACTAGCGCGCCACCTAGCGGAACTTTGTTGTCTATAAGTTGTATTGTCACCAGGCCTCTAACTAAGTGCTAAGTTTCAAAACTCTAGTTAACTGGGAAGTTAGTTAAAAATGGATTGAAAGATTCCCAAATAAAAATTTGTTTTCTTACTATCTCGATCCGCGTGCCACCTAGCGAAGTTTTTTTGATGAAAAGTTGCATTGTCACCGGGTTCTGACCCACGGCCCAAATTCCAAGTCTCTAGCTCAAATGGATTGAAAGATTCCCAAATTAAAATAAATTTTCCTAATATCTCGATCCATGCGCCACCTAGCGGAATTTTTTTTGATAAAATATTGCATTGTCACGGGTTCTGATTTACGGCTCAAGTTTCATATCTCCAGCTCACCGGGAAGTTAGTCAAAAATCGATTGCAAGATTCCCCTCGTTTTTCAAGGATTTGTTGGTATCTCACTTAGCGCGCCACCTAGGGTCTGAACTATGTTCTGAGTATCAAGTGTCTAGCTCAACGGGAAGTTACAGAAACAGGCTCTTCCGTGGGTTAAAAATTCGTTTGGAAATGAGGGGACAAACATGAAAGGGACTTAATATAAAGATAGTAAAAATGTTCCATCCAGGGCCGTAGAGAGAAAATCCGGCCCGGGACTAAACAGTTTACAGGCCCCCTATAAAAAATCCACTAATACATTTGATTAACTTGAATTAATGACGTCTCATTCATGAATCATTATTGATGGGTTACATCAAAAAAAAAATTTTTTTCACATCAACTAAATGATTTTTAGACTAAGAGCTGACAATAAAATTAACACAGAATATTGACTATTTATACTATAATAAAATTCTCTTTTAACAGCCACATATTGTTTCAAATAATCTTTTCTATTTGGCAACATTTTAATACATTTCTGATAAATTGAATGATGATTATAAATTTTAATTATTCAATATAGAAAGTTCGGATATCAAAGAGTGGCTTTACTTGCTTTTTTCGCTGCAAAATTTTTATAATAATATCTGTCTTGCCAAACCGGATTCAACACAAATTGTGGCAAGTCCTAAAACTCGCTCTTGAGATAAACACGATCTATGAAAGTTTTTGATTCTTGAAAGGACGCTGAAGGAACGTTCTGCACTAGCTACAGTGATAGGTATATATATATATATATATATATATATGGGGAAAATCGTATACAGATTTTAAACATATGTAGATGGCATTAAGCAATTCCAATGGTGACAAACCTTTATCAAAATTTGTTTCGTAAATGTGTTTCAAGTGAATTATTTCGTATTCTAACCTTTGAGAAATGTCCGACTTGTTTTTTCGACAAATTTTGCTGCGCTCGCCCGAACCATAGTTTCATTCACATCTTCAAATTGCCACAAAAAGGAAAGCGTCTCGCTCAAATTTCTCATAGCTGCAAATCGTTCAGTAATGCCAGTGATTAAAGAATCAAAGGTCACCAGGAATGTATTGTTTTTAAAATCAGACTCTGAATCATCCGTAATCATCTCATTTAAATTATCTTCAGAACGTCTTTTGGGTTTTCTCTTTCGAATGTCCGGAAACTTTGGCGAGATGTTCAATTGAATAGCAACTGTTTTGCATTCGTTTAAAATTATTTCCCATTGGTTCCCGATCAACTTCAAATCAGCTAATAAGGCATCTAGATGTCGGACCTCAACATCTATGGTGGCGTCTCTAGCTTGGAGGACCACGTTTCTTTCATTAATGGTAGTCAGTATTTTTTGTTGATGTACTTGAGAATGCCGGTAACATCGCCGTATGCTTGCGCAGTCTAATTTAGCTTTTGGCTGAAAGACTATGAAGAGAGCTCGGTAAATTTTTTTTTTTTTTGAGGATGTCCTATCGCTGGGGATTGCTGCTGAAAATAATAAAACATTTTTGTACAACTCCGAAGAAAGTAATGCAGGCGCACAACATTCTGCAGCATCAACACCACATAAATTAAGACTGTGGGTTGCACAAGGCGTGCTCGGCCGGGGTGCGTCTGATCCTGAGTAGGTGGGCGCACCGGGGTCGATCTCAATAAGCGGGTGTATGCGCAAAAAAAAATTAGAAGACGAGAATTTCTCGTTATAATAGATCGTTTTATTATGTAGAATTAAGAAATAAAAAGGTTACAATATTACCTGAAAGTATTGTTGAAACACGGCAGAGATCGCTGGCGGCAGATGTGAGCTGGTTGGCTGTTAAAATCCAAGACCCGCAAAATACTCCGTTTTGGAGGGGAAAGGCAGCCACACATCAACCCCGACACGCATATGCACGAGTGCTGACAAAAAGCACACATACACGTGCATGTACCTGCATGCACATGCATGAGGGTGATGGTGTGGGTGGTTATAATTTAAGTCGAGTAACGAGTATCGATTTGCAGAATTGCATTGGGGGGATCGCAATCAGATGCGGAAAAGTTAGGCATCCTGCCTAAACATGCCGGCCCCCCTTGCGGTACGCAACATCGTTTTCCGCCAATGACATCCGCTGAAACGAGAAAAATTAATATAAGACTTACACACTAAACTTAGTCTAAATGAAGAGTTCGTCTGCGACGCAAAATGGCTGGGAATCCTTTCCGACTTGCTGAGCATGCCACCTGAGCTAATAAGAAAAAATTAGCGGTTATGAACAGATAGAAGTGAATATTTCTTGCCATTGGTTTATACAGAACTCTTAAATATAGAAATTCATAACGTAATAGATGTATAGTCGATGGCCAGTAAGGCTGGACGAAGAGGCCGAGGACTCCGTTCCAGAATGGCACCATTTTTTTGTTATCCTTTGTTTTTTGTTTTTTTTTTTGTTCCGGATGGAGAGGCCGAGGTCTCCGTTCCAGATTTGCAGGTTTTTTGTTGGACGAAGAGGCAGAGGTCTCCGTTCCAGCGTCTAACGTGTCGTATCGTTCTCAGTGCGACTGTGGCATTTTATGGATGTACCGGGGCGAGCGGTCGTGAGGTTGGTTGGGTGAAGCGGTGGTGTTTTATTACAAAACGTATGTTAGGATAGATAACTTAAGTGCATATGCGAAGCATATTATTAAATACAATTTTTACCAAGCAGAGATGCGTTATTTACGTTCACCTGACATAAATTTGCAGATTGGCGATGCGTTCTATCTGCACGTACCATTATGCTAAATGTAACATGCAGTAGCACACTAAGCCAGTAGAAACAGTTGACTTTTTCCAATTTCGGGATTTTGTCATGTCGGGATTCTTTAATTTCGGGGCTCGGATTGTTTTTGTACCGAACCCGTGTTTGTGATGTTTGTTGTTGAAAACAACAAGTCCTGCCCCCCAGCCAAAAACCCAAGTCGTACCGGCGGCAAAAAAATCCAAAAAACAAAAAAAAATTTTTTTTGGTTTTTTTGTAAATGAGAGCACAATTATTTTTAAATGAGGTTCTTGCCTTTATTTTTGTGCGTAATTATTCTTTGGCACTGCCCTAGGCGTTAGTATGGGTCAAAAAACACGTCCCGTCCCAATTTTTTGTGTTTCGGGTTTCGGTATTGCTCTTGGGGATTTCGGTGGTTTTTTTTTCGACAGCACTAATGCGAATGCTATTGTCTTGCTGCGGGTTGCCATCCAGTTGTTTACCGGTAACAGGAGTTTTCCAGGGTCCGCTTATCGGCGGTTTGTGGTGGATAAGTTATCACCACCACGTTGTTATTTGCAAGCGGATTCTCAGTCTAGTAAAACGTATGTATAAAAAAAACATTCATCACGGAATTTTATTAATTTTTTTTTTTTTGTTTTTTAATGGTTTACCTCCTTTCTTTTCAGTTTCACAATGGAATCGATGCAATACCTCTTACTGATTTTGGAGGCTGGGGATGAGGACCCCATCCAGGTGGTGGCGGATGTTCAGTATCCGGAGCGGCGGCGGGGTTCCTATGTATGTCACGCGCCGGACGAGTTGGTGCAGCAGGCGGTGGCGGAGAAGTTGCAGCGCGTGAACCCCAGTGTCCTCCGAGCCCTGCGGACGCCTCTTGCAGTGAGAATGCGCGGGAACACCAACGCCTGGTATGGGAAGTTCTACGCCAGTTACGAGGGTGCGGCTGCCATCCCACGGTCCACCTCCGCATGATGCCTTCCAATGCCTTGTGTGAGACCGAACCGTATCCAGCTTTTTATGTTTAGTGGCCCACTTGAATGGGCATATGAGATTGCTTCCGTATCGGTGCTGGGAGTGCCCCAAGCGGTATACTTCGTCCGCTTCACTGTCCCGGCACCGAACATGGATGTATTAGGTTGTAATATGGATTAAGTTAATGTGAGTTGTCTTTAATTTGGTTTTCATTTTTATGTGATTTTGCTTTCATGAATTGGATTCTTAAGTTGTTGGTTATTGTTAGAATAAAGTTTAAATTTCCTCCCCTTTTCTTAAGATAATTTCGACCTTAGTTGGAACCCGAAAGGGTGGGGGGAGTTGGTAGTAATCATCGTAGTTGTCGGTTGTGATTAAAAAAAAACATGCATGAAACTGACAGAGACGTAGTGAAACGCACCATTGTGTGTTCGAGTTAGCTAACATGGCAACTCTTCATTTCTGGTTCCATTGTGTGTAGTGATTGCTGTGGTGAAATTGCAAACCGGTACATGGCGTGTGAAAAAGAACACGCCATTTTCCATAAGCATTCAGACGACAAGGCAGGAAAAAATCCACGAGGCGAACGATCGGATCAAAAATCTAAGATGATATTTATAATAAATTGCGGAATGGTTTACACAACTTTTCTGGACGAGATCTCTTGGAGTTTGGGGCATATTCGCAAAAACAAATTCGATAACCGTCGGGTTCATCACTTTGTCTACCAATGAAGGCTGCATTTTGCCGTTGAGCAATAGTTGGAGGTAATAAGTGTGCTTCTGTAGTGATTATTCATTGACATTGCGATATATATAGATACATTGAAGGTGGACTAATTACAGGGCTATACTTTGAACCATTTCTTAGAAACAAAAAGGTTTTAATTACTTTAAACGAGGTAATCAAATGTACAAAATGACAGATGTAAATATTTATTAAACGATGCCTTAATATTGAAGATGACGCCTTTTGTTTAACCTTATTGTCAATGCGAAGGGATGTTTGCTCCATTGAAATACGATTAATCAATTTGAGATGATTAAGTTATAAGGTCCTGTATTTATTTTTGCGTCGCTAAGACTGACAACAGCAGCAAGGTGCAATTGAGGGCTGATGTTAGCAAAGCAAAACGGCTTTACGGAGAGGGACATGGTTTATCTGTTTCACACATTATTGACCATGTTAAATCTTACCAAAGGGCTTATTCTTAGCCAAAAAAAACTAAGCTGCTAGTAAAATCCACCCCTTGGGTCTGTGGTTTGTTACTTCTCCAGTCTACAATACTCCGTGTGAATAAATTTTCATATGGTAGTTGGTTTTGCATTAGATGCATGCATTTCTACAAATTCTGTCAGAATATTTCATTCTCGTAAAAACGTTTGTAATTAGTGTGTTACGCTCGGCGGGCGGTATGTGGCATACAAACAATTCAACGAATAACAACAGCGGGTCTGTCAGTGGGGCCAATTTGCGTAGCATTTACGTCCAAAACTACTTCTCCAGCATGTACCGCCAACTTGGGATCGACTTTAGTGGAAAGATAACAGCTATTCAGTAAAGGATACTGATTTTTTGTGAACATAAATTATTTCCTTGTGAGTTCAGCAACTGTCAGCGACTGTCACCGTTTTACAAACAAAAAGAAATTAGCCACAGTGGCCGAGAAACTTACTTTTTTAATTGCCATGAAATCAGCATCCATGTATTTTATGTGAATCAAGATTCGCATAGGGACACAGATAGTTATTGTGGAAAGCACAGTCAAGTAAACGTGAAAGTGTTGGTTTGCATAAGGGAAAAATCTATGTTGATCGGGATTCCGGTTGGTATGACGTTTCCCGATCCTGTAGGCGATGTTGGTTGGGGAGGTATTAATGGTTCTGAAGGAAATTTGTGTATTTTTCGGGATATGGCCACTACTGCCAATATTTGGAACCGATTATGATCCCTGCGCAATTGCCATATTTATTTCGGATCATTCGGATCCATGCTATTTTGAAGCATTTAGAGGTATCTAGTAATCCCTTAGGTTTGCAACTATGACTTGGTTTGGATAGTAACATGGGCCTGTGAGCGTCCAGTGAAGTGGCAACCCCGTCCAAGTGTGACTCACAGGTTCTCTTGCAAGGTACACGTTCGAAAAGGCTCAGGGTTGGTGTCGATTTTCACTTTGAGTCACCGCTTAGAACTAGCCTGCAATCATGGTCCTCCCCAACTCAATCATTGTTCTCAACCCATAGAGAATCTATAGAACCATGGGCATTCTCCACAAATATATTTGTTGACTTTCCCCGTATTCAGGTAAATTCTTGTACTGGGATATCATGTGTCTGGTTAAATAATGTCAATAACATGGGAAGGCGTACAAAATTACAGTACTTCCCATGATACATTCCCAATGTTCGAAAGTTGCCTAGACACTGCTGTTCAGACTCCCGGAAACTCGCCGTTTTGGAAATCGACGACGATGAGGATGAGACTGACACGTCACAAAATTCGTTATTAGCCATTTAAGATACACATTCGGAAAAGAAACAAATCAGTAAAAGGTTGGTGGTCCAGATGAACGAGGTATCATCGATTCACACACCTCTGCCACATATACTATTAAATGTATATGCCAGATTGTGTGTATTATTTCTTAAAGGCAAGCTAGTTGTACATACACACAAACTATCCCCGTTTATACTCCATGGGACTTAAGTACAAATGAGGTGGATTAGTGATAGAAAATATTGTTATTGCATGGTATGAGTAGCCCCTAGATGACCCTATTTACCATATTTCTTGAATCCGATTCACCATTTAAGAGTTATTGCCCACTCAGAATTTGGGCGATTAAATTCGGAATTTTGACTAAATTATGTTACATTTGAAAATGGAATAAATAATGAGTTATCATACAATTTAACAGAGGAAATAATCACATATGATTATCCAAAAAATGGCTGTACCACAATTAAAGCTTTAATTTGACAATGATCTCAATTATGAATAAAAGCGTTTCGAAAGATGAATCATACAGGGATGATTCAAGAATGCTCGCATTGGAGGTAAATTTTGTCCCGACTATAAATTAATTTGCGAACTGAATATACTTTTAAATGTGGACGTTTTAATCATCTTGAGGTAAGACATTTAAATATTTGTTATCAAACAAAATTTCCAAAAAAAAGGAAATGCTGGCTGGGAAATAACGTTACCTAGGTTTATAAAATAAACGTTTACAAAACGTCTGAAAGAAGACTCAAATTCTGTTGGCCTCGTGCATTTGCGTTCTGTGGCAGATAGATGATCTGCGGTTTCTGGTGTCCTCGCTCCGGGGAGCGGGTGAGTTTGGGATTTTCTGTTGTCCTCGCTCTGGATGAGCGCGTGAATTGTGGGATTTTCTGGTTTCCTCGCTCTGGGTGAGCGAGTGAATTGTGGGATTTTGTGGTGTCCTCGCTCTGGGTGAGCGAGTGAATTGTGGGATTTTCTGGTGCCCTCGCTCTGGGGGAGCGCGTGAATTGTGGGATTTTTCTGGTCAGGGGGCCCCCGGTTAGTATTATTAAAAAACTAGAAACATTTTTTTTTTTGTTTGCGAGCTTCTGGTAAGCTCTCCCATTTCTTCGTGCACCTCGCTCCCTTTCCCCATTGCCCACCAATAGTAAGGTTTAGGATTCCCCCGGGAGACTCGACACGAGACCGGGGGTAGAGAACAAAAAAAAAAAAACCCGATATACCTGGCTCGGGAGAAAACACATTCAGGAGTAGCGGGGCATCACGGCGCATAGTTGAAATGCGTCTTCATGTCACGCGCTCCCCTTCCCCATTGCCACAACGTAGTAACATGTAGGATCGCCCTCCGGTAGACTCGCACCATCACGAGACCGGGGGGTTGATTATAATTAGGGCCTCCGAGAGACACAAGCTTAGGGATAGCTGGGCATCACGGCGCGTGGTTGAACGTGGCTTTATGTCCCGCGCTCCCTTTCCCCATTGCTATCGCGTAGTACGTTTTAGGGTTCCCCTTCGGTAGACTCGCACCCTCACGAGACCGGGGGGTTGATTATAATATATGGCTCAGGAGAAACACAGGCTTAGGGATAGAGAGACACGAAGACGCGGGTTCCTGAGGATGCTTTGAGTGCTATCACTAACCGTGGGCCTCTGGTTTTAGGTAGTCTGGGGAAATAGGATTTTGGTTTGATTGATAGAAAATAAAAATAGAATGGGCCGAGTCCCTTTGTTTTCTTTGGCAGATAACCGATCTGCATGAGGGTTGTTGGTTGGCCTCGTTCCGGGTGAACGAGAGCTGGGTTTGATTTTTTTGAAAGTGGGGATATGGAGGAACGGAGGGATTGTTAGGAGGAGCTCTTAGCCTTCTCGCAATCCGTCTCTTCCGTTGGTAGAAGGATCAGTTTGACCAAAGGTCGTTATTGGACGCCGGGCTGAGAGGCCGCGAGTTGAGGCATGCCTCGATGCGGCACAATAGTGTATGGAATTCCTCGAAGGTGAATTTGTGTGGTGAGGCTATCTTTTTTAAGTGGCTTTTGAAGCTTTTCACTCCAGCCTCCCACAGCCTTCCCATATGGGGAGCGCCCGCAGGGATGAAATGCCACGTGAGTGACATGTGGCTATATTTTGAGACAGCGTTCTCTCGCGCTTGTGAGATGAAGGTCTTGAATTCTGATCGTAAGGATCGTGACGCTCCGACAAAGTTCGTACTGTTGTCGCAGTACATATTTTTTGGGCATCCGCGCCTAGATAAAAAACGGGCAAAAGCCGCGAGAAATGATGATGTGCTGAGGTCAGTAGTGGCCTCCAGATGAATTGCTCGTGTGGAAAACACACGAAAAGGCAAACATAGCCTTTGGATAGGCGACACCCTCTGCCGCGGTAACTTTAATGCCGAAGGGTCCGGCGAAGTCGACTCCAGTATTCGTGAATGCACGGCTGAATGTCGTGCGTTCGCGAGGGAGAGTACCCATAAACTGGGTCTGAGCCCGTTTTCGATGTAAGGTGCAAACTTTGCAATTGAAAATTGTTGCCCTAATCATGGTTTTGACATTAGGTATCCAGTATTGGGTGCGTATCAGACGTAACATGAGTTGATTTGCCCCATGCAGACTTTGTTGATGAAACATTAAGACTGTCAGACGGGATAGCCTGCAGTTATATGGGAGGAGGATTGGGTGGCGTTCATTAAAAGCTAAATCCTTTGACGCCTCGAGTCGTCCTCCTACCCGAGTGATACCATGTTGGTCTATGTAGGAATTAAGTGAGAGTATTGCACTTTTCCCTTCAACTGGTTTTCCGGCCTTCAAATCTTTATATTCTGAACTGTAATGTTGTCTCTGATAGATTTTAATTAAACGTCCTGTAGTGGCCTTAACTTCGTCAGGGGAGATTAAGTGCGACATGAAATGGAATGAATTTTTTGTTTCGGGGTGAGTTCTTCGGTAGAACCTCATCACATAGGACAGCACTCGTAAAGCCCTTGGTAGGTCAGGAAAGCACTGGAGAATATCGGTAGGATTTACGGTTGTTGTTGCGCAGGTCTTTGCCCTCTCTTCCTCTACGGAGGTGATGTAGTCACTTTCTTGTGCTGGCCATTGGGAAGTGTCTTCTTGCAGACAAGAAGGTCCCTGCCACCACAACGAATTGTTGACCAATTCAGACGCAGGTAATCCTCTGCTACCTAAATCTGCTGGGTTTTATTCTGAATTTACGTGCAACCAGTCGATAGGTGAATCCGTCCAAAGGTGCACTTTCACTGGTCCCAATTTAAAGTTCCTGAAAATTGATTCGGCGATTTCCGCTAACAGCACGGCTCCGCAAAGTTCCAAACGTGGAAGAGAAAGAGTTTCCACTGTGGCTACTCGGGTTTTGGCTAGAAGCAGGTTTTTGCAGACATTATCATCCGTTTTGACGCGCATGTAAATGGCTGCTGCATAAGCCTTCTCGGATGCGTCACAAAATCCATGGATCTCGATGTCGGTTCCTGGAGAAAAGTTGACCCATCTAGGTATCCTTATTTTATCGATCTCAAGGTATTGGTCGGTGAAGGTTTTCCATTTTTCCAGCGTACTGGTCGATATTGGTTTGTCCCAAGCGGTGCCTTCTAACCAAATACTCTGCATGAGTATTTTTGCCACAATGACCATTGGCGCATGCCAGCCTAAAGTGGATAGGACTGCTCGTTTAGTGATGTTTTCGTCATTTTCTAGGGTTCCTGCTTTGAAATAAGATACGTCTGAGTGAGCGTTCCATCGTATTCCCAGGGCTTTAACCGAACTAGCTTCTTCGAACGCTAAGAAGTCCTCGCTGAGCAAATCCGTTTTGCGGATGTCCTTTAGAATTTCGTCACAATTTGAAGTCCACTTACGTAATGGAAAGCCAGCTGAGTGTAACGCTTCGCGAATCTCGTTTCTTGCTTTGATGGTTGACGCTATTGTGTGTCCTCCCGATAAAACATCATCTACGTACATACTCTCTCTTAGTATACTAGCCGCTGTAGGGTGTGAATTTGCTACGTCGTCAGCCAATTGTAGAAGCGTTCTTATCGCGAGATATGGAGCGCAATTCATTCCGAAGGTAACCGTCTTTAATTCCTAAAGATTAATAGGGTCATTCGGGGAAGTGCAATGCACAATACGTTGAAATTTGGTGTGATTTTCGTTCACCCAAATATGTCGATACATCTTTTCGATGTCGCTATTGAAGACGAAACGGTATAGTCTCCATCGTAAGATAAGGATGGGTAGATCGGCTTGTAGAACTGGGCCTGGGAGGAGGATATCGTTTAAGCTATTACCGTTGGCCGTAGGGCTCGAGGCATTAAATACAACGCGTACTTTAGTAGTAGTACTTTCTGCTTTAATAACGGCGTGGTGGGGCAGGAAGTTATGATCCGAATCGTCGGATGGGATATTCTTTTTTACTTTTCTCATATGTCCGAGCGTTTCATATTCTGATAACACTCGAACATACTCTTTCCCTAAATCTGGGTTCTTTATTATCCGCCCCTCATTCCGGAATAACTGAGAGCATGCACGCCTCAGGGACGGTCCTAAGTTAATATTGTTAGGGTAATCCTGCCGGAATGGTAGTGACACGGTGTACCTTCCATTCTCACTTCGTTGCGTTGTTTCTTTAAATAATTTTTCGCAATACCTCTCATCTTCATTTAATATTTTATTTTTTGGTACATTTTCTACCTCCCAGAAAGCTTTGAGTTGGTTGTCTAACGCAACCTCGTTGTAGAAAGACATAATGCTCTTCGTTGGATTCGGTGATTCGATATGACCGGTTAGTATCCAACCGAACACTGTCTCTTGGGCTAAGAGTGTGTTTAGCACATTCTTTTTTATACCGCTCATTATAATTTGGGGATATATGTCTCCGCCAAGTATGAGGTCTACGTCTTCATTGACGTAGAACCTCTTGTCTGCCAGAACCAAGTCTGGGAATGCCTGCATAGTCATTGCGTGGATATGGCAGGATGGAAGATTCCCAGTGAGTTTAGCTAGAACGAGAACGGGTGTAATCAGGCTAAAGCAGGGATCCACTGGTGAACGTAATTCGATTTTGAATGCTCTTTTCACCTGCGCTGACACCGCATTTGTGATGCCTGAAACTTGGGCATGCATTTTCCTCGCTGGAAAATTGATTCTGCGTTTCAGTCTTTCTGTTATAAAAGAACATTAATGCCCGCGCGGAGAAGTCGGTACCATTATGGTGAATATGTACGCGAGCAGTTCCTAATAGCACGCCTGTGCTGGAATTGGCATGACAGGATTTTACATTCTGGTTCGCAGAGGAAGGTGGTTGTCCCGATTCCTGTCTTTTACGTGCCTGTGCCGAAGTTGATAGGGTATTATCCGCATCTTTGAAAGGATTGCGTACCGCCGGTTGCTGAAGTGTGTCCGCATGCAGGAGCGTGTGGTGACGAGAGTGGCATTTGGAACAGTTGTACGAACTGGTGCACCTCGTCACTGTGTGTCTTGGGGATAAACAATTCAGGCAGCCATTTGTGGATTTAACGAATTTAATCCTTTCTCCCGGGGTTAAATCGCAAAAGCGTGAACAGTTGCGTAATCTGTGCTCCGTAGATTTGCACAATTTACACATTGATTTTGCTGTTTGCTTGGATACTTTTGTTTGCAAAGTACCAAGTCTTTTCGTAGGGGTTTTTGTCTATTGTCGCGGCGCATTTGATTTTTGCACTTTGGAAGTGGCATTCCCTGTAAAACCAGACACTGTTTCAAGTGTCTGAAAACGATTAGACAAGAATTTGTCCATATCCTCCCACTTGGATATGTCCGTTTTGTGGTCAATGCTCTGCTCCCATAGAGCCAACGTATTTTCAGGTAATTTTGTCGAGCATAAATATGTAATAATCGCATCCGAATTTGAAACATCAATCTGATGGGTTTTTAAGGATGCTAAACAATTATTTATGTCGCGCTGTAAGCTTTTGATTGAGCTGCCGCACTCGCTATCTATCTTTTTTAGGTTAAATAAAATTTGTAGTTGTGAGTTCACGAGAATCCGCTTATTCTCGCATCTCTCACATAGGCTTTTCCAGGCTGTTTTGAAGCCATCATTTGTCAAGGGACATTTCTTTACGATATCCTTTGCCTCGCCTTGAGTTTTTTCGTTAAGGTGGAACAACTTTTCTACCGGGCTTGGGCGACTGTTGTTTTTATAGATGGCCGCGAACAGGTCACGAAACGTTGGCCAAGATAGGTAGTCGCCCTTGAATACCTCAGTATCGCAAGCTGGCAGGCGGATACTATGTTCGTGCGCACGTTCTCCCTCAGGTCGAACTGCCCTTTTTTTTCCTCCTTCAATTTAGTTTGAATTTCAGCCATGTTCGACATGCATCTCAGGAATACGGCATATGCCGCTTTATGCTTGATCTTGACCGCTGCAATTTTCTTTGCGTCGAGCGTGTCAGAGTCAAGCAACTCCTCGAGGGCGGTCTCTGCTTTTTCCCACTTAGCTTGCAACTCTTTTTGCTGTATTGCAAAAGTGTGTACTGTGTGCATAGCCGCATTTATGTCATTAAAATCGGCCTCGAATTCGATTATTCGATCGGCCAATATAATGTAAGACTCCATGTTCATGGTTGAAAAGTGGAGAGCGAATTAACCAAGGGATATAAAACTTGAAAACCTGAGCGAGTCACCCAACCAACAACTATTAAAATTACGCAAAATTGATTTATTACTTTTAATTTGTTTTTTTTTTTGCTGTCACTGCAGCTGATTTCCTACAGAAAAAGCAGGGAGAAGGGGAAAACAACAACAGTGTCTTTGACTTTATTATAAATAAGTACGCGCGCTGATATGAATCTCGACGAAAAGTGTGAAAACGTGTGCTAAAATTTGTGCAACAAAGACAAAGAAAAACTGTGTAAAAAAAATTGATTAGAAAAACTAGTGAAAAAATAATAGTGATGTAAAAGGGAAATTGAAATTTGCCGTGATCGAATGGCGTGAAATTTTAGTGAAAGTGAGGTTATGTGCACCTCTTCCTTGTGCTGTGTCCGGAGAGCCTTACCGCTGGTGGGGGGACAGGCCAGATAGTCACAAGGAATCTTAACAACGTTAATGATCCGCGTTTGTACTTATTTTCTTTTTGGCACTACACAGTTTTTTCACACTTTTCGCGGTTAATTACAATCACGTATGGCACTTTCGATCGATTTTTCGCACTTTTTATTTATTATTTTAACCAAAAAAAAATGTGGCAAGAAATATTGCACTTACTTTGAACTTTTTGGTGATTTGTATGGTGCTGATGTGGCAAGATGACTTGATGTGTTGCAGTGGCTTTAGCTGGCTGTCGCTTGCTCAGTGTTTTGCACGCTGGTATTAAATAATAGACTTTTTGAACTTTTTGTGGTATCGCTGTTGATTGTGGCAAAAACTCTCCGGATAACTTTTTAAGTGAGGAATTCTGAAATTTTGGTGCGTTCAGCTCTGATCTTATGTTGTGATGTGGACTGCATATAGGCGCTTTAATTCCTTTCTCGGGGAAATAGGACCAAATGTTCGGCCGGGGTGCGTCTGATCCTGAGTAGGTGGGCGCACCAGGGTCGATCTCGATAAGCGGGTGTATGCGCAAAAAAAATAAGAAAATACGAGAATTTCTCGTTACAATAGATGTGTTTTATTATGTAGAATTAAGAAACAAAAAGGTTACAATATTACCTGAAAGTATTGTTGAAACACGGCAGAGATCGCTGGCGGCAGATGTGAGCTGGTTGGCTGTTAAAATCCAAGAGGCCGGTTGTATAGAAAGCTACAACCGTTGACCCACAAAATCCTCCGTTTTGGAGGGGAAAGGCACCCATACATCAACCCCGACACGCATATGCATGAGTGCTGACAAAAAGCACACATACACGTGCATGTACCTGCATGCACATGCATGAGGGTGATGGTGTGGGTGGTTATAATTTAAGTCGAGTATCGAGTATCGATTTGCAGAATTGCATTGGGGGGATCGCAATCAGATGCGGAAAAGTTAGGCATCCTGCCTAAACAAGGCGAGTAATCAGCTTTCGAGTTTTTGTCTCCGTTGTAAGCTCCTTTCATATTGGCGACGTTATCGTACCCTTGCGCACGACAATCTTCAATCAGGTATGGCAAATTAGATCAGCGATTTTCTGATCAGTCTTTTGGTTACAATTCACGAAAGCCAAAAACCGGTCTTGAATTGTAAAATTTGCTAAATGTGCCAGCCTTTCAACATCCGACGAAAACTCTTGCAATGTTTCACCAGACCTCTGGAAGCGGTTCAGTAACTCCATTTGGTATATCTTTCTCCTATGCTCGGTTCCGTATCGTCTCTTTAGAGCGCCGATCAATGCTTCATAACAATTCCGTTCGCCCTCTGGAATGGGTTGTAAGATCTCAGCTGCAGGCCCTTTCAATGCCATGAACAGTGCAGCTACTATATGATCCGCATTCCAGTTGTTCACTTCTGCGGTCTTCTGAAACTGTAGCTTAAAGACCTGGAAAGGAACAGGATGGTGTTTTTACCTTTGGATTACTCGCTGAAACTGCTGGGCGATTTAGTTGCAACTCCTGTCTACGACCTCTCAATGTTTCAATCTCGGCATCAATTTTGTCTTCGAGTTGTGAAATTTTTGTATCTTGCGCCTCCAACTTCGAGGAAATGCGTCCTTCTTGCTCTTCCAGTTGAGCAGAGAGTTGCGATGATATATGTGCTGAAATTTGCGCCGACATTTCGGATAGTCGTGCCTCTTATGCTTCGATCGTAGATGTAATCTATGCCGACATTTCTGAAATACGCGTTTCTTTTGATTCCATCTTGATTATTACGCGTTTCTCTTGCGATTCCAGTTGGGATGCCATATATGTTTTCTGTTCTTCCGGTTGAGATGACAGTTGTCTTTCCTGGGCTTCAATCTTGGATGTTATACGGTTCTCCTGGGATTCCAATTGTGATAACATTTGTGACGACATTTTGTTCAACACTGCTAGTATCGCGTTAGTGTCAACACTTGCCAATGGATTCGGAGTCTTGATCTTCTCCTCCATTTTAGCCGCTGGCTCTTCCACATCAGGATAAAAGACGTACCCGTCCACGTCAATTCCTTCCAACTCCATTACCTCTCGTAGCCGTGCTTGGAATTCGATCCTATTGCCGGTTGTATTCAATCCACAGCTCTCCAACTCCTTCTTCAGTTGCTGGATCCTCAATTCACTCAACTTTGCCATGCCCAAGTTGTATTCGCAATCTTCGGAATTTATTCAACAATTCCTCTTCTGACACCAATTGTAACGAATTTAGAGCAATTCCGCTTATTTGCAACCTTCTACTAACGTTCGAATCACTAAACTGTTGAATAAATAACTCCACTATTCAATAATGCAAAATGGCTTTTATTAAAGTACTTCACAATAACACTTGTACTTCGCAACTGATAGCTTGCTTAAATCAAACTGATTTTTGTGCCTCAACTGTTGCTGCTTTTATACTGTTTAGTTTCCTCCTTGGCATATTTCTAGGCGGTTATATTTCTAGAATTTACTAGTTAGTTACCAGCTATAAAATTAACAGCTATAACTGCGTTTATAGCTTCTCGTATGCGCGTGTATATGTGAGTGATACTTGCACAAATTATTGCCTACTTTTGGGAGTATCTCAGATATATGCATGTGTTTGTGCGTTGCTCTTCGCTGCTTGTATGGACATATGTATAGACATAATGATGGATTTATTGATGTGCATACAAGTCACTGCTTATTATTAGCTTAGAGATGATAGTATCCCTTAGTGTTGCTAAAATTCTCCACAATAGTGTCCAAAATTCTATATAAAATTTCCTTCCACTTTTGAGTTTCAGTGATTAGCTGGCCATTGATAAGTGTATCAATTGTAGCCTCCTTTTGAATTAGGTTTTGTAAAGATCGTGGAGGGTGGAGCCATGTGTAGAAGTCCACGAAAGTGGGGAAAGCTTCTGACCGCCATTCACCTGGGAATGGCCAGAGCGATTCTTTTGCATGCGACAACCTGGCTAGGCCACTCTGACATAATCGGTTTAAGGGCTAGCCAGGGGAGATCTCATCGGCAGCGTCTGTACACCTTTAGGTGCAGCTGCAAGCGGGCGTCTGTCTTGGAGTAAGCGGTTCGCTATATAAACGGGGCAAGTAATATTTTCACCCCCGCTGAGCGGGTTGTGCGCTGGGCTTGGGACCCGCCACGTAAAACCATACTCCAATGAAATATAACAACAAGCCTCGGATAAATACACTCTCTATTGATGACACCCATGGCAAACATTTGAAGGACAATGAATTGAGGACATGAACCTGGAACTTCCGCTCTCTGAATGCGATTGGTGCAGATGCCCGGCTGGTTGATGTCCTCGTCAAAGCAAAATCTGACATCACCGCCATCCAAGAAATGCGTTGGACGAACCAAGGAAGAAAGAAGATCAAAAATTGTCACATCTATTGGAGTGGCCATACAAATAAGCGCAGTTACAGCGTCGGATTCGTGGTGGGAGAGAGACTTTATCTCCAAGTTCTGGCGTTCACACCTGTGGACGAACGTCTCGCCGCTATCCGAATAAAAGCAAAATGTTTTTAATATATCATTCATCTGCGCCCATCCGCCGACAGAGGAGAAAGACGATGAGGTGAAAGACACTTTTTATGAACAATTAGAACGCACATACGAGCGCTGCCCCCGTCACGATATAAAAGTCGTGCTTGGTGACTTTAACGCCAGGGTGGGCAAAGAAGGTGTTTTTGGCCCTACAGTCGGAAAGTTCAGCCTACACAATGAAACTTCTCCTAACGAACTAAGGCTGATTGACTTTGCCGGTGCTCGAAACATGGTCATATCCAGCACGAGGTTCATGCATAAAAAGATACATCAAGCTACATGGCTGTCTCCTGATCGAAATACTCGCAATCAGATCGATCACGTTGTGATAGATGGACGGCATGCCTCCAGTGTTTTAGATGTGCGCACGATCCGAGGCCCTAACATCGAATCGGACCATTATCTCGTTGCAGCCAAAATACGCACCCGCCTCAACGCGGCTAAAACCAAGGAACAAAAATCACAAGGAAAGCTAGACGTCGAAAAGCTTCAATCACAACAGACTGACAAGAAGATGAGAAGTTGTTGTCAAAAGTGAAAAGTCAGAAGTCAGAGTCTGACTGTATTCAGAAGTCAGAGTCTGACTTTTCACCTCGTATAACAGCTGTTATACTAAATTTCTCAAAAAAAGAATCCAGCCCTTCTAATAAGGGAAAAGGGCAGACCACGCCCACATTTCTAATTGTTCAATTTGCTGAACGCGTTAACAAAAAAATAAAATTAAATTTCGAAATGTAGAATTTGGAACTTCAAACTTCGTAAGCAAATATTTTTTTTTTGGAGGCTAAGTTCGAAAAACGGAGATAGTACTTTGTTTACTTAAGCCTCAATCTCTACGAAAAAGTGGGTTTGTCCAATACCCAGAAAAAAAGTTGATTTTGTCGCATAGTGTTATTATTATAAATACGAAACAACAGGTTTGACTCACTTATTTACTTTGACTTCCACTACTCATGATATTTGGCATATCTTTATTAACTTTTCGATGCAAACCCTGCAATTTTTCCTCCAAAAATATCATGAGTTTCAGGTATAAGTATAATAAGAATCAGGTAAAATAACAGTTGCAATAAATACTGAAAGCTCTATAAATTCTTTGTTTATTATTTTAGTAATATGGTTTGAAAGCAACATTTTCTTGAATTTTCAAGTACTTTCGTTTGGTTAGGAAAAAAGCATACATTAGTGGGGGTAAAATTTTGTTTGCTGACCTAATCATGTGAAAAAAAAAATTTAAAAGGACATTAAACGGAAATGTGAAGCTTCTCAAGGCCAAAATAATGACATATCAATTTTAAAAGTCGGACGTTAAATAACCAAGTTACAACGAAAAAACCTTTTGGCTGTATTTCGAAGGATCAAAAAAAATTTTTTAAAAAAAATTTCCGAAACCCTCTCAACATAATCTTCAAATTTAGGGGCGGACATTAGCAACTTTTTTTTCCGACCCAGTCTGGTGTACCGTTAGGTTATTCTCCATCATTTTACTTTATGCTTATATATTTTATCATACTTACATATACATAAATGCGTAATTATGTTTATACGTCAGAACTTTACTTTATGATTTAATTAAAATTTTTGTGATTTTGTGTTCGAGGTTTTTTGATATTACCTCAAAAAAGGTTTGGGGATTTTGCCCCAAAAAAAGTGCGGGGATTTTGTGTTGGGGATTTTGGTTATGGGATTTTTAATTAGGGATTTTTTTTAGCTGGGGATTCTGTTTGGGGATTTTTTTTTGGGATTTAGGGGCCCTGCCGGTGGAATATAAGACACACAGATGAAAGGTGAGTCATCCTCACTAGAAATGGAAACACAAAGTTGTTCAATTAAGGGAACAGTTTTTATAAGTGCTACTTCAATTGCACGTAAATCTGACTTCACTGCAATTAAGACACCATCTCCACGCGTAGTATTCAACGACTCACCATCTCGGTCTCTGCGAAAAACATCAAAAAATTCTTCATTGCAGAAGTCATGATTAAGCCAAGTCTCAACTAGCACGAAGACGTCATAAGCGCGTTGGGATGTATCAGCATACAACGAATTTGCTTTTGTCCGCATTCCATACATGTTTTAGTAATAAAGATTAAGGCTTTGAATTCAACACATATCACGCATTTGTTTAATAGGACTGGTGTCATCCACATTTACAAAGCCGGCGGATTTTCTCCCGCCTTCGGAAAAAACGGAAGGGCCTAACAGTGTCGGCCAAAGTGTAGCATTAAGAACCTTGCTGTAATCCGCTGATAAGACGCGTATTTTAACAGTAACTCTTACTAGAGAACTGACGTCAGCATCTTTTTTTATCAACCTTGTGCAGTGTACAATATTAGCGTGAAGTATCAATATTAGCGTGCGTAGAAATGTATTGCACAGTATTGTCTTCGATAACAAAAAGGCTCAAATGAAGACAAATGCATCCACTTGTACCCATCAAATACCGCATTAGAATTGTTACCACTAACAACAACAAGTGATTTTCTATTAACTGCTTTCACCTCATTTTCGTGTTTTTGAATGAGATAACATTACTAATAGCGCACCCAGTAGCACCCGCATACATCTGAGAGACAGCATCAGCTTGTATAGAAGTTATTGTTGTTAAACTTGAAGTCTCAATGTTAGCATCATCAACACCAGCAGAAGTCACGGGCTTAACAATTGTTTTATTGTCAATCAGCATATTGGCAGCATCAGCAGAAATATTTGAACATTCTATGTGCATTTTGTAATTGAAAATACCACAAAATGAATAATCGCCTTGCAAGCACTGCAAATTACATTTAGCACAGCTGACCATTATGCAAAATTCTCTAGTCACTGAATTTTGAGATAAGTTTTACATTTCCAGTCACATCAGCTTTGTTGTGTATTGACATTGATTTAAAAAAAAGGGTAAAATCATTTAAATAAAGCTCAACTTGCTGAATATTACTAACCTTTATGACTTACTATATAATGTTTGAGTATAAAATTTATAAGAGTAATAGCATATCACAAAATTTGCTTTTAACCACTTGTTTCTTTTACAGATATAGACAGAAAAGTGTATTATATTAAACCTCTAACAAAGCGCGGTGTGTATGCGCACAGTACTGCACCCAATAGAAATTTACCACAGTAAGTATCTTAGTTGTAGATATTTGAATTTTTTCATTTGTTATAACAGGATGATAAAGTGAACACCTATCGAATTAAATCTACATAATGAGATTTTTGTGCCCTCAAAAGTTGAAGCTTATTTATGGTTCTTAGTGAAAAAATGCCAGCATAAATGATCATACAATGGTATTTCTGCGATGGTAAAAGCATACTACCTATATGTAAAATAGTGATGGAGTGATTTTTGCACTTCATTAAATGTTTTTTATTTTTTTTTACCATTTTTGTACGACGATAGCAACTGGCATAGTTAAAAACAACATTTCTAAATACACTCTGTTTTTAATCTTGATATTTATGAGGAATGAATTATCTAAGGTTACTTAACGAAAAAAATATTGCTAGCCTACTTGCTATACAAGAAAATATTTTTGGGACACCGGTGTCTCATATGCCTGAAAGGGTTAAAAACAACATTTCTCAGTACACCTCTGCTTTTACTCTTCATATTTTTGAGGAATAATAGAAATAAGTCGGTTTGAAATTCTTCAAATATATTTTTTTTGTTTTAAGGACCATTCAAATTGTTTGTTCTATTTATATATTAATTCCGTTGATTCCATTTTTCTAGTAGATATTGAAGATCTAAGAATGACTGTATCCAAGATTATTCCAGACCATGAGTAACGGTTTAAACCCCGGCAGTGGCGTAGTGAGGGGGAGGGCGGCAACTTACCCCGGGCGCCATTCACAGGGGGGCGCCAAATGGTCCGCAACGCAGAACTTCCTGGATAATATGTATTTTTATTATAACCCGATCAGCTCACGCAGCGAGGACACGCGGGATACAAATCGCAATTTCTGTTGGTATCACCGTATTTTCGACAAGAACGCAACACGGTGCCGGCCACCATGCGTTTTCACACCAAAGCTTTTTGAAACCTAGTCAGCCTTTCGTTCAAAGCGGCTATGTCGGAGGAAGATATGATCATACTGCCGCCACATAGTGTACTCTCTTTAAAGGGAGCTAATCCATATCATGCGATCTTATCATGTTATCCTGATCTTACTAATGACTTGCCCAAGGCCAATAGACCCACGACAGCAGTCCAACACCATATAAAGACACGAGGGGCACCGGTAGCTCAAAGGGTGTGACGACTTTCTTCTAAAAACTGGAATGTGCGAATAAAGAGTTTGAGTACATAATCGAACGGGGAATTTGTCTGTGCTCAAGTATTCAATGGGCAAGCCCGTTGCACATGGTGTAGAAATCAAACGGGACGTGGCGGCCTTGCGGTGATTATAGGAGACTGAACGCGAAAACAGTACCAGATAGCTATCCAATTCGGCATATATACGACTTTGGTGGTGAATTGTTCGGGAAGAAATTTTGTTCGGTAATAGATTGCAAGAAGGCATACCACCAGATCCCAGTGCACCCGGCAGACGTACCAAAGACAGCTATTTTAAAGCCGTTCGGACTATTTGAATTTAAATATATGACCTTCGGGTTAAGGAGTGCTGCCCAAACGTTCCAACACTAAATTGACGAAACGGTAAAAGGTTTATCTTCTGTATTTCCATACCTCGATGATGTACTCTAGACTGGGTCGAAAAAAAGTTGCTAATGTCCGCCCCTAAATTTGAAGATTATGTTGAGAGGGTTTTGGAAATTTTTTTTTTAATTTTTTTTATCCTTCGAAATACAGCTGAAACGGTTTTTTCGTTGTAACTTGGTTATTTGACATCCTATTTTTAAAATTGATATGTCATTATTTTGGCCTTGAGAAGCTTCGCATTTCCGTTTAATGTCCTTTTAAGCTATGAAGTCGTTTTCACATGATTAGGTCAGGTAACAAAATTGTAACAATTTACTGAAATTCGGCTTATTTGCAATCTTCTGCTAACGTTCGAGTCACTAAACTGTTGAATAAATAACTCCAATATTTAATAATGCAAAATGGCCTTTATTAAAGTACTTCACAATAACACTTATAACTCGCAACTAATAGCTTGCTTAAATGAATCTGATAATACTGCTATTGCTCGCTAGATAGCGTCTTAAATCCAACTGATTCACGCGCCTCTACTGTTGCTGCCTTTTATAGTGTTTGGTTTCCTCGTTGACATTTCTAGGCGGTTCTGTTCTAGAATCTACTAGTTGGTTATCTGCTTTAAGTTTATCAGCTATACCTACAGATGCACAATTTTTATAGCTTCTCTCACATGCGCGTGTATTTGTGAGCGACACTTCCACAAGTATAATTGCATATCTCAGATAAGATATCTGCATGTGTTTGTGCGTTGCTTCACCGCTGCGTGGACGTACATATGTGTAGACATAATGATTGAATTATTGATGTGCATACAGTCACTGCTTAGCATCGGCTTAGAGATGACAGTACCCCTTACTTACTTACTTAATTGGCGCTTAACTGTCTAAACGGTTATGACCGTCCAACAAGGCGCGCCAGTCGCTCCTTCGATCCGCCAACCGGCGCCAATTGGTCACACCAAGGGAGTTTAAATTGTTTTCCACCTGGTCCTTCCAACGGAGTGGGGGCCGCCCTCTACCTCTGCTTCCATAGGCGCGTTCCGATAGAAACACTTTATTGGCCGCATCATTATCTTTCATTCGCATAACATGGCCTAGCCAGCGTAGCCGCTGCATTTTAATTCGCTGGACTATGTTGATGTCTGCGTATAGCTCGTACAGCTCATCATTAAATATTCTTCGGTACTCGCCATCGCCAACGTGTAGAGGTCCATAAATATTTCGCAGAACTTTTCTCTCGAACAGTCCCAAAGCCGCTTCATCTGCTGTTGTCATGGTCCATGCTTCTGCCCCATATAGCAGGACGGGTACGATAAGTGACTTGTAGAGTATGATTTTCGTTCGCCGAGAGAGGACTTTACTTTTCATTTTGGCTTCCTAGTTCAAAGTAGCATTTATTGGCAAGATTGATTCTTCGCTGGATTTCAGTGCTGATGTTGTTGCTAGTGTTGATGCTGGTTCCCAAATAAACGAAGTCTTTTACTATTTCGAAATTATGGCTGCCAACAGTAGCGTGGTTGCCAAGGCGCATATGCGCTGACTCTTTGCTCGATGGTAGCAGGTACTTCGTTTTGTCCTCATTCACCATCAAACCCATCTTTACCGCTTCTTTTCCAGTTTGGAGTCAGCAGAACTAACAGCGCGGGTGTTTAGGCCGATGATATCAATGTCATCAGCATATGCCAGTAATTGCACGCTGTTATAGTATATTGTTCCAGTGCGGTTAAGTTCTGCAGCTAGTGTAATTTTCTCCAGCATCAAATTAAAGAAATCGCACGATAGGGGGTAACCTGTCTGAAACCACGTTTAGTTTCGAACGGCTCGAAGAGGTCCTTCCCAATTCTGACTGAGCTGATGGTGTTGCTCAACGTCATTTTGCACAGCCGTATAAGTTTTGCGGGGAAATCAAATTCAGACATAGCGGCATATAGGCAGCTCCTTTTCGTACTGTCGAAGGCGGCTTTAAAGTCGACGAAGAGGTGATGTGTGTCGATTCTTTTTTCACGGGTTTTTCCAAGATTTGGCGCATTGTGAAAATCTGGTCGATGGTAGATTTACCAGGTCTGAAGCCGCACTGATAAGGTCCAATCAGCCGGTTCACGGTGGGCTTCAATCTTTCGCACAATACACAAATGACCTTATATGCGATATTAAGAAGGCTTATTCCACGATAGTTGGTGCATTTTGCAGTATCCCCCTTCTTGTGGACTGGGCAAAGAACACTTAAATTCCAACCGTCGGGCATGCATTCTTCCGCCCATATTTTGCTAAGAAGCTGCTGCATGCGCCTTACCAACTCCTCGCCGCCGTACCTGAATAGCTCCGCAGGCAATCCATCAGCGCCTTCTTCGTCATAATCGGGCGGGGGGACATATATTCCATCATCATCGATTGCGATGGAATATATGTTGCTAATATTCGTAAAACTGCCGCTGCTAGCCTCTCCAATTGAACCACCCTTCTATTTCGTGGTTTCCCAATTATTTGTATGCGGTAGATGACATCACTAATCCCCTTCACAACTCTGTACGGGCCTTCCCAACTGCCACGATATTTGGATGGAACACCTTTCCGCCGGTGAGGGTTGTATAGTAGTACCAAATCTCCCTCCAAGAAACCTTACGAATTAAAGTTTCTTGTCATGCCAGTGTTTGATTTTACTACTCATTACCCTGGGCCGTTCCTTCACACTCTGTTGTTTGGCCAATGAACTACTTCGTAGAGCTTGCGCTTGACGGATTGGCTTCGCATAATCAGTATCGTTCCCACGTTTCACAACAGTAGTGCGCCCCGGCTTGAAACTACCCTCGCATTCTTTCTGGAAAATTCTTTCCTTCGTTTTGTTGCGTCCGTTCGGGTTTGTCAATGCCAGTGTTTCTCTCGCAGGTATCTTTGATTTTGTTTTGTTTGGCCCATTCGTTCCATCAACTTTTACCTTTGACTTTCTTGGTCTTTGTCGACTCTTCTCCACCAGTACGCGATTACTGCTGAACCCCTTTTCCAAACTGAAGCTAAGTGGCACATCCTGGTTCTTATTGCGCATAATCTTTCTCCGCATATCGATCCTAATGTCATGGTCAACTAAGAAGTCCACTCCCAATATGACTTCATCAACAATCTCCGCCACAATGAATTTGTGTAGAACCATAACCTTTCCAATTAATACCTCACATACCAATTCTCCTTGGACTTGGTTACACTCGCCAGTGACCGTACGCAACCTTGCTCCAGGTAACGGTTTTACTCTCCTATTGACCAAGTCAGATCGGATTAAGGAATGAGATGCACTCGTATCTACAGTCAGTACACGCTCCTTGCCATCGACATTCCCTCTGACGGTAAGACTGCTTGATTTCCTTCCAATTTGCGACACAGATTTCACAGGACATTCAATAGCTGAAGATAGCTCTAGATCTCTACATCTTATTCGCACTTGGTCATCCCCTCCAGCTTTGTTATTAAAACGACTCATGCTGTTGCAACCACTAGGATCAAGATCGTAAAGACGTGCAATGTAACCGGGCTTCCCGCATTTGAAGCATTTGATAACTCTCTCACTCCGCTTTTGCGATCCTTTCAGCTCCTCCAATATTGCGTCTACCCACCCTGGCCTTTCTACTTCCATACGGCGTGCTTTGAAAACTGGCGTACACAGAAGCGACGCTGTTTCCTGAATCAGAGCTTGCGAAGCCGTTTCTGCGAATGGTGGCTTTGGGTTTGCGTATGTAACTCGCTTTGTTTCGACATCTCGTATGCCATTTATAAAGCTCTGAATCTTTACCCTTTCAGTGTATTCCACGGGTGCGTCCGCATTCGCTAAATGTGCCAGCCTTTCAACATCCGACGCAAACTCTTGCAATGTTTCACCAGGCCTCTGGAAGCGGTTCAGTAACTCCATTTGGTATATCTGTCTCCTATGCTCAGTTCCGTATCGTCTCTCTAGAGCACCCAGCAATGCTTCATAACAGTTCCGTTCGCCCCCTGGAATGGTTTGTAAAATCTCAGCTGCAGGCCCTTTCAATGCCATGAACAATGCAGCAACTATATCTTCAACATTCCAGTTGTTCACTGCTGCTGTCTTCTCAACCTGTAGCTTAAAGACCTGGAAAGGAACAGAGCCGTCAAAAGATGGTGTTTTTACCTTGGGATTACTCGCTGAAGCAGCTGGACGATTTATTTGCAACTCCTGTATACGACCTCTCAAAACTTCTATTTCGGGATCAATTTTGTCCTCGAGGTGTACAATTTTTGTATCCTGTGCTTCCAGCTTTGATGTTACCCTTGCTTCCTGTGCTTCCAACTGCGAACACATTTGTGTCACCTGCAATGATAAGCGCTCCTCTTGTGTTTTCAACTGCTCGACCATATACGTCTTCTGTTCTTCTAGTTGAGATGACATATCCGTTGAAATTGGTGATTATATTTCTGAAATGCGTGTCTTTTGTTCTTCCATCTTGGATGTTATACGGTTCTCCTGGGATTCTAGTTGAGATGCCATATATGTCTTCTGTTCTTCCAGTTGAGATGACATTTGCGACGACATTGATATTACTGTCGATGTTTCTGCAGATATTGCAGCCAATATCATGTTCAAGTCTGTGCTCGTAACTGTCTGAGATGTTTCATTTTTCTCTTCAATTTTTGTTGTCTCCTCGCCATCAAGAGGAAAGACACACTCTTCCACGTTAATTCCTTCTGCTTTCATTGCCTCTCGTAGTTGTGCTTGAAGTTCGATTTTAATGCCGCTTGTATTCAATCCACGGCTCTCCAACTCCTTCTTCAGCTGGTGGATCTTCAATTCACTCCACTTTGCCATGTCCAAGTTTTATTCGAAGTCTTCGGAATTTATTCAACAATTCCTCTTCTGACACCAATTGTAACGAATTTACTGAAATTCCACTTATTTAAAATCTTTTGCTAACGTTCGAATCACTAAGCTGTTGAATAAATAACTCCAATATTTAATAATGCAAAATGGCCTTTATTAAAGTTCTTCACAATAACACTTATAACTCGCAACTAATAGCTTGCTTAAATGAAACTGATAATACTATTATTGCTCGCTAGATAGCGTCTTAAATCCAACTGATTCTCGCGCCTCTACTGTTGCTGCCTTTTATAGTGTTTGGTTTCCTCGTTTACATTTCTAGGCGGTTCTGTTCTAGAATCTACTAGTTGGTTATCTGCTGTAAGTTTCTTTGCTATAACTACAGATGCACAATTTTTATAGCTTCTCTCACATGTGCTTGTATTTGTGAGCGACACTTCCACAATTATAATTGCATATCTCAGATAAGATATCTGCAGTTGTCTGTGCGTTGCTTCTTCGCTGCATGTACGTACATATGTGTAGACATAATAATTGAATTATTGATGTGCATACAGTCACTGCTTAGCATCGGCTTAGAGATGACAGTACCCCTAAGTGTTGCTAATATTTGTAACAATATGTTTTTCGGAGCATCCTAATACGACTAAATCGTCCATTTATAAAAATGCTTGTCAAGGTGTTAAGCCTGCGAGTGCTAACGTCATCATCCTCTGGACAGAGTTTGGCGCCACTTTAAGGCCATAAGGTAATCTTTTAAAACGATAAGTACCGTTATCTGCTGTAAAGGATGTGATATTCCTTGATTCTGGGCAGAGTTCTATTTGGTGAAAGCCAGACATTAAATGCAAACATGAGAAATATTTGGCTCTTCCAAATTGATCTAGTATGTCATCAGTTCTTGGCAACGGGAATTTATCTGCAGTTAGTTTTTTATTTACTTGTCTGTAATCAACAACCATTCTCCATCTTTTTTCTTGGTTATTTGGCAGTGATTTTTTGGGTACTAATAGAATTGGACTATTAAATTCTGAAAATGAAGGTTCTATTATGTGTCAACTTTAATTAATTTATTTACTTGTTTATTAATTTCACTCTTATGGGCTTCTGGTATTCTGTAGTTTTTTACGTAAACCGGGTTATTGTCTTTCATATGAAGTTTTAGTTTGTAAAACTTATTAGTAGTAATAGGTTCTGTTTCTAATGAAAAGTGGTCAATTGCCGCCGTACCTGAATAGCTCCGCAGGCAATCCATCAGCGCCTTCTTCGTCATAATCGGGCGGGGGGACATATATTCCATCATCATCGATTGCGATGGAATATATGTTGCTAATATTCGTAAAACTGCCGCTGCTAGCCTCTCCAATTGAACCACCCTTCTATTTCGTGGTTTCCCAATTATTTGTATGCGGTAGATGACATCACTAATCCCCTTCACAACTCTGTACGGGCCTTCCCAACTGCCACGATATTTGGATGGAACACCTTTCCGCCGGTGAGGGTTGTATAGTAGTACCAAATCTCCCTCCAAGAAACCTTACGAATTAAAGTTTCTTGTCATGCCAGTGTTTGATTTTACTACTCATTACCCTGGGCCGTTCCTTCACACTCTGTTGTTTGGCCAATGAACTACTTCGTAGAGCTTGCGCTTGACGGATTGGCTTCGCATAATCAGTATCGTTCCCACGTTTCACAACAGTAGTGCGCCCCGGCTTGAAACTACCCTCGCATTCTTTCTGGAAAATTCTTTCCTTCGTTTTGTTGCGTCCGTTCGGGTTTGTCAATGCCAGTGTTTCTCTCGCAGGTATCTTTGATTTTGTTTTGTTTGGCCCATTCGTTCCATCAACTTTTACCTTTGACTTTCTTGGTCTTTGTCGACTCTTCTCCACCAGTACGCGATTACTGCTGAACCCCTTTTCCAAACTGAAGCTAAGTGGCACATCCTGGTTCTTATTGCGCATAATCTTTCTCCGCATATCGATCCTAATGTCATGGTCAACTAAGAAGTCCACTCCCAATATGACTTCATCAACAATCTCCGCCACAATGAATTTGTGTAGAACCATAACCTTTCCAATTAATACCTCACATACCAATTCTCCTTGGACTTGGTTACACTCGCCAGTGACCGTACGCAACCTTGCTCCAGGTAACGGTTTTACTCTCCTATTGACCAAGTCAGATCGGATTAAGGAATGAGATGCACTCGTATCTACAGTCAGTACACGCTCCTTGCCATCGACATTCCCTCTGACGGTAAGACTGCTTGATTTCCTTCCAATTTGCGACACAGATTTCACAGGACATTCAATAGCTGAAGATAGCTCTAGATCTCTACATCTTATTCGCACTTGGTCATCCCCTCCAGCTTTGTTATTAAAACGACTCATGCTGTTGCAACCACTAGGATCAAGATCGTAAAGACGTGCAATGTAACCGGGCTTCCCGCATTTGAAGCATTTGATAACTCTCTCACTCCGCTTTTGCGATCCTTTCAGCTCCTCCAATATTGCGTCTACCCACCCTGGCCTTTCTACTTCCATACGGCGTGCTTTGAAAACTGGCGTACACAGAAGCGACGCTGTTTCCTGAATCAGAGCTTGCGAAGCCGTTTCTGCGAATGGTGGCTTTGGGTTTGCGTATGTAACTCGCTTTGTTTCGACATCTCGTATGCCATTTATAAAGCTCTGAATCTTTACCCTTTCAGTGTATTCCACGGGTGCGTCCGCATTCGCTAAATGTGCCAGCCTTTCAACATCCGACGCAAACTCTTGCAATGTTTCACCAGGCCTCTGGAAGCGGTTCAGTAACTCCATTTGGTATATCTGTCTCCTATGCTCAGTTCCGTATCGTCTCTCTAGAGCACCCAGCAATGCTTCATAACAGTTCCGTTCGCCCCCTGGAATGGTTTGTAAAATCTCAGCTGCAGGCCCTTTCAATGCCATGAACAATGCAGCAACTATATCTTCAACATTCCAGTTGTTCACTGCTGCTGTCTTCTCAACCTGTAGCTTAAAGACCTGGAAAGGAACAGAGCCGTCAAAAGATGGTGTTTTTACCTTGGGATTACTCGCTGAAGCAGCTGGACGATTTATTTGCAACTCCTGTATACGACCTCTCAAAACTTCTATTTCGGGATCAATTTTGTCCTCGAGGTGTACAATTTTTGTATCCTGTGCTTCCAGCTTTGATGTTACCCTTGCTTCCTGTGCTTCCAACTGCGAACACATTTGTGTCACCTGCAATGATAAGCGCTCCTCTTGTGTTTTCAACTGCTCGACCATATACGTCTTCTGTTCTTCTAGTTGAGATGACATATCCGTTGAAATTGGTGATTATATTTCTGAAATGCGTGTCTTTTGTTCTTCCATCTTGGATGTTATACGGTTCTCCTGGGATTCTAGTTGAGATGCCATATATGTCTTCTGTTCTTCCAGTTGAGATGACATTTGCGACGACATTGATATTACTGTCGATGTTTCTGCAGATATTGCAGCCAATATCATGTTCAAGTCTGTGCTCGTAACTGTCTGAGATGTTTCATTTTTCTCTTCAATTTTTGTTGTCTCCTCGCCATCAAGAGGAAAGACACACTCTTCCACGTTAATTCCTTCTGCTTTCATTGCCTCTCGTAGTTGTGCTTGAAGTTCGATTTTAATGCCGCTTGTATTCAATCCACGGCTCTCCAACTCCTTCTTCAGCTGGTGGATCTTCAATTCACTCCACTTTGCCATGTCCAAGTTTTATTCGAAGTCTTCGGAATTTATTCAACAATTCCTCTTCTGACACCAATTGTAACGAATTTACTGACATTCCACTTATTTAAAATCTTTTGCTAACGTTCGAATCACTAAGCTGTTGAATAAATAACTCCAATATTTAATAATGCAAAATGGCCTTTATTAAAGTTCTTCACAATAACACTTATAACTCGCAACTAATAGCTTGCTTAAATGAAACTGATAATACTATTATTGCTCGCTAGATAGCGTCTTAAATCCAACTGATTCTCGCGCCTCTACTGTTGCTGCCTTTTATAGTGTTTGGTTTCCTCGTTTACATTTCTAGGCGGTTCTGTTCTAGAATCTACTAGTTGGTTATCTGCTGTAAGTTTCTTTGCTATAACTACAGATGCACAATTTTTATAGCTTCTCTCACATGTGCTTGTATTTGTGAGCGACACTTCCACAATTATAATTGCATATCTCAGATAAGATATCTGCAGTTGTCTGTGCGTTGCTTCTTCGCTGCATGTACGTACATATGTGTAGACATAATAATTGAATTATTGATGTGCATACAGTCACTGCTTAGCATCGGCTTAGAGATGACAGTACCCCTAAGTGTTGCTAATATTTGTAACAATATGTTTTTCGGAGCATCCTAATACGACTAAATCGTCCATTTATAAAAATGCTTGTCAAGGTGTTAAGCCTGCGAGTGCTAACGTCATCATCCTCTGGACAGAGTTTGGCGCCACTTTAAGGCCATAAGGTAATCTTTTAAAACGATAAGTACCGTTATCTGCTGTAAAGGATGTGATATTCCTTGATTCTGGGCAGAGTTCTATTTGGTGAAAGCCAGACATTAAATGCAAACATGAGAAATATTTGGCTCTTCCAAATTGATCTAGTATGTCATCAGTTCTTGGCAACGGGAATTTATCTGCAGTTAGTTTTTTATTTACTTGTCTGTAATCAACAACCATTCTCCATCTTTTTTCTTGGTTATTTGGCAGTGATTTTTTGGGTACTAATAGAATTGGACTATTAAATTCTGAAAATGAAGGTTCTATTATGTGTCAACTTTAATTAATTTATTTACTTGTTTATTAATTTCACTCTTATGGGCTTCTGGTATTCTGTAGTTTTTTACGTAAACCGGGTTATTGTCTTTCATATGAAGTTTTAGTTTGTAAAACTTATTAGTAGTAATAGGTTCTGTTTCTAATGAAAAGTGGTCAATTATTCGGCACATAATGCGTTAAGTGATTTAATTGCAAACTGTGGAAATTTTTTATTCAACCTTTCTAATTTTTCTTTGCTGTTGGCCTCATTTTCAAGTTTATTATTTTTTGCTATTGTATAGTCACTAAAGTTGTCTGTGCGTATATTTAAATCTTGGAGTGTTGTATTTTTATCTGTTGTATTTATAATTCTAACAAATGTTTGGTGTGAATTTGCTAAGGTGTTTGCAATAAAGATTCCTTCAAATAGTTCTTGTTGTGGAATTAGTAAATCGGAATTATTATTTTTAATGTGAATTTGTCGAACTTCCGCTGATATTGCGGGAATTGAAATGCTATCGATTGTTGGTTTATTAGTCTACTGAATTATTATGTTTTCTGGGTAATCATGTGGTCTTAGTATTAGAGTGTTCCCTTCCTTTTGATAATCCAAAATGCAATTATATTTTTTAATGAAATGTAATCCTAATATTCCATCGCATAGGATTGGGAAATTGTCTTCTACTACGTGAAATTTTTGTCTAATTAATAGATAATCGTCTTTTAAGTCTGCTTTAACCGTGCCAATAGTGCTTGTTATACCCTGACCAATTCCTCTTAGATCTGTTTTTTGAGTTATTTATCGTGACATTATTTTCAATTTGACCCTTTTTTATTATTGAAATATCCGCTCCTGTATCGATTAGGAGGGTTGAAATAGAATTATTCAGAATTGTTCTGGAAGATATGTAGCTATTGAGGTGTAAATTGAAAATATATAATTTTTTATTTATTGAGGTGGTGTTTACTGGTTTTCCTGTTGAGTGACATTTCTGACAACTTTGTATTATTACGATTAGATCCACTCGATCCGAAATTTCGGCCAGATCTTTGGTTATTTACTCTGTGATTATTATTATAGTTGTTGTTATAAGTGTTGAATGTGCGCCTCTGATTGTTTCTATAGTAATTATTTTGGTAACCCCTACGGAAGTTTCCTCGGAAATGATTTTGGTGGCGAATATGCAAAAGCGTACTTGGATTTCCAGCTATTCCTGTGCAACTGTTGGTAAATTTTGATATAGCTTCGTTCATTGAAGTGAACGTTCCAGCTTGCGTAATAGTTTTCACTTTGTCATTGGAGCAGTTTTTACACATAGCTTTTACAGCTGATTGTGTAGCATACTTGGTTGCTAACCCTGGTGTTAGTCCGTCTAATATGTATGCTCCTTCCAACGATTTCGTGAGTTTTTCAATTTCGGCAGTATACTGATTTGCAGTTTTACTGCGTTGCTGGATGTTCAGGAGTTTTGCTGTCAAAACTTCGACTGATTCACCTTTAATTTCTATTTCTAGTTTTTGTTTCATCGCTTCGATTGAGCTTTCTGTTCCTATCAGATTTCTAGCAGTTCCTTTCAGATTTGTTTTTATCATCGTAACCGCTATTGCCTCATGGGTACCCTTAATCAGTTCTAGGATATCCAGTGCATCCAAGAAGCTTTGTAATTTTTCTGCCTTACCGTCAAATTCTGGCAGAACTGACGAAGCTGTTTTAATAAATTCCACAGTGGTTTATGCCATTTTGTCTTTTCTTGTTTGTCAGTTTGGTGTCTGAAATAAAATTTATTTTTGTGCTTCTATTTGCTTCTCTTTTTGTTCTTCTTTTTGTTCTTCTTCTGGTTCCTCTTCTAAATCGGAGGCTGATTCCAGCAGGAATGTGCTAAAGTCTATTTCTATTTCTTTTTCAAGTCTCGTTGGTGCTATGAATTCTATATCATATCTTGCCAGTGAGGACACCAATTTGTCTCTAACGCTAGTAAATATTTGATACGCTTGGGCTTTGCGATTGCCGTCTAGTTTACCATTTGACTGTTGTATCGTTTTTCCTATTTGATTAAATGCTTCAACTATTATTTTGAGATGCTGCCTTTACTTTTGTATTTTTATTAATACATTTGTAAGATTTTTCTCCTATCGTTTTTTCTTCTATGAGTAGTTTAACGATATCTTCCCATTTTCCCATTGGGGATGGTAGATAAAAAAGTTTGTTAAACCTTATCTAATCCGTCGGCGCGACTGACATATCGCTTCTTTAGGAATTTGTTATAGGTTGAATAGAGCTTCAGAAACAAATTAATGCAACTAACTACACAGATGATTAGAAGCATGACCTTAATGGTATCCAGTGCCTCAGTATGGTCTACTACTTGGACTGAGTTTACAACGTTTACCGTTGGTTTTTCTATTTTTGATTCTTGGCCTCCCGTCGTAAAAAAAAATGAATGCAAAAAATATTTCTTTTTTTTATTGTCTTTATTTTTCATTTATTGATTTGTTGTCATTGTATTATTCAGTTCTTCCTAAATATTTGATTTCGAACCTATATACTTCTTCAGCTGTTGTTGCTATTGGGTGCCTTACATTCCATATTGTTGTTTCCCTAGGCATATCAATATCCTTCCACATTTTTTTCAACAATATTAAGGTTTTTTCATTATCTTCGATATCTATTTCATTTTTAAGGTCCTCAAGTGGGCCTTTTGCATAAGTCATAGCCTTCCTAACTCTTTCCATGTTATTTAAAATCAAAAAAAAAAAAATGTTCTTCTTTTTTTGTTGTTTTTTTTTTCTTTTTGACACCCTTATATTTTTTTTTATAATTATTATTTCTTAATTCCTCAATTTCTTGCTTTAGTTTAATTTTTTCTTCCTTATTTGTACTTAAATTTATTCTTTCGTAAAGCTTAGCTATTGATTTCCTAACGTTAAATTGTTTACCTCCTCTTTTCCTTTTTAATTTTATTGGCTTTGGAATTTTTGGTTCTTCAATTTTTTGGAACCTATTTCTTTTTTTATATTCTTCGATTGTCAGCGGCTTAGGGTATTGACTGATCTCTTCGGCTACTATATTTTTCTTTGTCAATTCTAAAGTCAATGCAGTTAAGCTATAAAAGATTTGGCCAAACTGGTCTTCGTCTTTTATGTCCTCTTCTGGGATCATAATTTATAGGGGGAAAAATATATTTATTTTACAGGAAAAATATAAAATGTTTGCTCGTTAATAGGCAGCCGTTAGGCTGTCAAAAACCCCTATATACTTATTGTAGAGTGTTTCTTGTACGCGCTGTTGATTTGCAGTTGCATGGGAGGTGGTTCATTGGCAATGATTTGTCGATCCGGGAAAATACTTTTTCTACCTTTTCAGATTATTCCACTTCTTGTGCGCACTGTTGATTTGCAGTTGTAATCCCTTTTTTTTTGCTATTTTATTTTATAGTGCCGTTTCCCTATAGGGCTTAGGCTGAATAATCAGCCAGTAGTATCCTTGCCAGTAATGAAGTTAGGCTGAATAATCAGCCAGCAGAATCATAGGCAGGATCGGCATATAAAAGGATTGTAAATAACTTTACTCGCAAAAGTAAAACCAGTCTTTGAAGTTTAAGTATGAATTAATTTTATTCAACTATTGTCAGCTTATTTATACTAAATTGTTGTAAACATATTCTTACTTACATATTTACTTTAAACTTTACATACCTACATATCTACATAAAAATCGACACAAATATGTAGCTTCATATTTGTGTTGATTTGTGACGTCTGTGGGAAATGGCAGTATCAGAAAATTTGCCTAAATGCAAATTTGGATTAATCGCACGGTGCACACACATCTGTATTAAATCGTGGGAATTGCGCTATCAGCAATAATTAAAAAATGCGCTTCTTTGTGTTGATTAAAGTTTAGACGCATTTTGTCACAGGGTGGCACATTAACTGGTTTATACTAATTTCACACAGACGGCTTATTGAATAATAAAGGCAATTTTCTACATTAAGACGCTTATTGAGCTCAATCTTCCCTACAAAATTCGAATCTATTATTATTTCATTAGTAGCTAATCGAATGCCTAATGAAGTCAAAAGCACAATGCAACTCTGTTGGCAGCGTTCCGCTTCCGTTTCCGTTTCTTAGTTTTCAAAGCAAATGCCATTGTCTGCATGGCGGAACGATACAAGGTGGCCGCATCGAACAGCTGATTATAACCTTTTTTATTTGATTTGATACATCAACTACCGGCGCAGTACGATTTTGACATTTGTCCATCGAATTTACAAGTACATGGAATTTTTTTTTGTTTGTAGGTATGTCAACATGCTCCCACCTTGTATCGTTCCGCCATGATTGTCTGTCTCATCCTTCATACTAATCGAGCAGTTACTTCTGTGTGAAAGCAAAAATTTACGATTTCATTAGCAGATGAAATGAGATCATTAAGTTTCTGTGTGAAAACACTATTACACGTTTTGGCATTGCAATTGTTGGCTGTTTACACTACAAAGCGTATCATGATCTTAAATCCTTAGCGACTGAACTGTGTGAAATTCAAGACACTCTCTGTGAAGAAGTAATAGAAAAGGGAAGTTTCTTTGTGAAAAATGGTATACTGATATAGTAAAACGTGCAAGAAGGTGCCGCAAAATGCCCGGAGAATCGACTAGAGTCATTCCGCAGAATGGGAAATTTCTCGCGTTATGAAAAGTGTTCTCACCAAATTTGGTGCACGAGCTTATCTGGACCTAGAATAAATTGGTGTTGAAAATGAGCGAAATCGGATGATAACCCCGCCCACTTTTTATATATATTGTAACGAATTTACTGCAATTCCGCTTATTTCAAATCTTCTACTAAGGTTCGAATCACTAGACTGTTGTATAAAATAACTCCAATATTGAATAATGGAAAAATGGCCTTTATTAAAGTAATTCACAATAAATAACTCTACTATTGCCCGACAGATTGCGTGCTTAATCAAAACTTAATTCCAGCGCCTCTACATTTGCTGCCTTTTATACTCTCTGATTTCCTCGTTCGCATCTTCTTGGCGCTTCCATTTCCAGAATCTACTAGTTGGCCATCAGCTATCAAATTTCTCAGTTGTAACTACAATTGCACGATTTTATAGCTTCTCTCATTGCAAACTTTGGGGAGTATCTTAGATATATGCATGTGGTCGTGCGTTGCTTCTCAGCTGTGTACATATGTGTAGACATAATGATTGATTCGTTTATGTAGATATATGTGACTGTCTGCTTTATTGTTGTTGTGACTTCATTTACTTAGCATCAGACTAGGGATGTGAGTATCACTTAGTGTCACTCATATTCGTCACAATATGCATCATTTTGGAAAACACAAAAAACCTGATTATTTAGTGAATAATACACCTACAATGTTGAAATTTGACGTGTGGACTGATATTGACACTCTTGATAAAAATAAAAAAATGTCACGTTGTTTAAATTTTTCCCAAATTATTAAATAAATTATAAAATTAAAAAATTGCTTCAAATAAATGTTTTCATACATTTAAAAAAAAAAAAAGCAATATGGGCAATCCCCGATTACTAAAAAATCATACAAACAGACAAAATTGGTTAATTCGTTGTAGTTCTATAAATAGAACGAAAACAGCAACAAAAACCAAAGTTTCTTTGAAAACCGCCGTACCAAGCATAGCTTTAACACATAATTGCATACGAAGTATGCAATGTGTAAAAGATTAAAATATGCAAAAAGAAGGCAATTGGGAAAGACTTCACAACAGGCATGACGTAGCTGAATGCGTTTGCAACCATTTCAACTATCGTAGGGGTGCGAGTTCGACTCCCACTCCCGGGAGAAAAGGCTTTGAAGAGATTTACAAGGTATAATCGAAACAGCTGTCGCCTTGTCCGTCCTGATGTCACGTTGTTTAAATTTTTCCCAAATTATTAAATAAATTATAAAATTAAAAAATTGCTTCAAATAAATGTTTTCATACATTTAAAAAAAAAAAAAAGCAATATGGGCAATCCCCGATTACTAAAAAATCATACAAACAGACAAAATTGGTTAATTCGTTGTAGTTCTATAAATAGAACGAAAACAGCAACAAAAACCAAAGTTTCTTTGAAAACCGCCGTACCAAGCATAGCTTTAACACATAATTGCATACGAAGTATGCAATGTGTAAAAGATTAAAATATGCAAAAAGAAGGCAATTGGGAAAGACTTCACAACAGGCATGACGTAGCTGAATGCGTTTGCAACCATTTCAACTATCGTAGGGGTGCGAGTTCGACTCCCACTCCCGGGAGAAAAGGCTTTGAAGAGATTTACAAGGTATAATCGAAACAGCTGTCGCCTTGTCCGTCCTGATGTCACGTTGTTTAAATTTTTCCCAAATTATTAAATAAATTATAAAATTAAAAAATTGCTTCAAATAAATGTTTTCATACATTTAAAAAAAAAAAGCAATATGGGCAATCCCCGATTACTAAAAAATCATACAAACAGACAAAATTGGTTAATTCGTTGTAGTTCTATAAATAGAACGAAAACAGCAACAAAAACCAAAGTTTCTTTGAAAACCGCCGTACCAAGCATAGCTTTAACACATAATTGCATACGAAGTATGCAATGTGTAAAAGATTAAAATATGCAAAAAGAAGGCAATTGGGAAAGACTTCACAACAGGCATGACGTAGCTGAATGCGTTTGCAACCATTTCAACTATCGTAGGGGTGCGAGTTCGACCCCCACTCCCGGGAGAAAAGGCTTTGAAGAGATTTACAAGGTATAATCGAAACAGCTGTCGCCTTGTCCGTCCTGATGTCACGTTGTTTAAATTTTTCCCAAATTATTAAATAAATTATAAAATTAAAAAATTGCTTCAAATAAATGTTTTCATACATTTTAAAAAAAAAAGCAATATGGGCAATCCCCGATTACTAAAAAAATCATACAAACAGACAAAATTGGTTAATTCGTTGTAGTTCTATAAATAGAACGAAAACAGCAACAAAAACCAAAGTTTCTTTGAAAACCGCCGTACCAAGCATAGCTTTAACACATAATTGCATACGAAGTATGCAATGTGTAAAAGATTAAAATATGCAAAAAGAAGGCAATTGGGAAAGACTTCACAACAGGCATGACGTAGCTGAATGCGTTTGCAACCATTTCAACTATCGTAGGGGTGCGAGTTCGACTCCCACTCCCGGGAGAAAAGGCTTTGAAGAGATTTACAAGGTATAATCGAAACAGCTGTCGCCTTGTCCGTCCTGATGTCACGTTGTTTAAATTTTTCCCAAATTATTAAATAAATAATAAAAAAAATAAAAATTAAAATGGGTGTGGCACCGCCCACTTGTGATGAAATCAATTTTACAAATATTATTAATCATAAATCAAAAGTCGTTAAACCTATCGTAAGAAAATTCGGCAGAGAGGTTGCCCTTACTATAAGGAAAAAATTACGAAATCGGTTAAGGACCACGCCGACTTTTATATAAAAGATTTTTAAAAGGGTCTTGGACGAATAAAATAAGCTATATCTTTGCAAAAAAGAGCTTTATATCAATGGTATTTCATTTCCCAAGTGGATTTATAACAATAAATAGGAAAAACTTCAAATTTTAAAAAATGGGCGTCGCACCAGGGTGCAATAACTCGAAGAAAAATTAACGGATCTTAATAAAATTGGGTACACTAATTTTTCCTATATCTTGGCGAAAAAGAGCTTTGGATTAATAGAATTTTACTTTCTAAATTGAGTTATAACATTAAATTGGAAAACACAAAAATTTTTGAAAATGAGTGTGGCACCGCCCCTTTTTTGTCTAAGAAATTTTCAATGTTTCGGGAGCTCGTAACTCGAAGAAAAATTTACATATCGTAACAAAATTGGGTAGACATATTTTCTTTATAGCAGGAAATATTTCTAGTAAAAATGGATAAGATTGGTTAAGGACCACGCCCACTTTTATATAAATGACTTTAAAACCGGTCATAGGCAAAAATAATGAGTTAAATCTTAGCGAAAAATAGTTTTGTGCCATTCGTAGTTTGTGCCATTATAACAAGAAATGGGAAGAAATTCAAATCTTGAAAAATGGGCTTGGCAGTGCCCCTTTCTTACAATGCATTTCCCAACGTTTCTGGTGCCATAACTCGACGAAAAATTTGGTGCACATGTATGCCTTTTAACAGGAAATGTTTTCAGTAAAAATGTACTAAATCGGTTAAATCGCTTTCGTTTATATAAAAGATGTTGTAAAAGTGCGTAGATGCAGGTAAGAAGCTGTTTCTATTAAGTTTGAAAATTTCGTTAAAAGCCTTGGCCTTGTTTGTAATTATTTGTTCCATCCTAAATCCCCTGCTCAAGCAAAATGATTTATTGAAATTTATTGCATTCTATATTTATGTCCCCGACAATACAATAAGTGTCAAACGCCTATATTGTATAAACAAATTATATGGTAAAATTTTTGGCAAATATCTCCAAACCTAAGTGGGTTTTTGAAATAATAACCCTCCCATATTGATCTCTTCTTCAATACCTTTCGATTGATATCCACATTGTCACCTTAACTCTGAACACATTTTTCGAAACTGCGTTTTTCACAGATTTGATGTGGGTGCTATTTAAAGACGAAATGTAGATAAAAGCTTCATAAAAAACCTTTAATTGCCGACTATGTTACTAAACTAAAATTTCACTTTTCACTCAAACTAGTGGATCGCTCGTCAAACTTTTTCATAAACATTTAACAGGACAATGGCTACCAAAAATTTCAATTCCTCAGTTAACAAAAGCCTAAATTTTTCTCTACCTGCTACTATGTAACACACAGTACCATTGCAGCGAAGCGGTTTTAGTTATTGCAGAGCTAGGTAAAAAACAACCCTTAGCGAGCAATAATGCTTTTTAGTACAATGGCACTTGTGTGTTTATGTTTATTGTTCTGTTATATTTTTATTTTAAAATAAAAAGTAGGGAAATCCCAATATCCGAAGGAAAAGTGCATTATTACTCGCTCAAGGTCATTGGTGTTAGCCTCTGTATCCTTTTTGCTTCTTTTAAACGAAAATTAGTTCAGAATAGAACCATATGTATATGTATTATTGCGCAGCCTTGTAACACTATTAAGCACACAAAACAAACAACAACAGCATTTCAAGTGTACAGATGGGTATGTAATGTTGTGTTTCACCCGAACATAGAATTCCTTACTTCCAAAAAAACCCTGGGCGCAAGCAAACCTCACTACGCCACTGAATCCCGGTTTTTCGTACCTTTGGACACTTACGCGCATATCACTTTTAACCTTTTTTCGGCCTCTGTCAAACGTTGGTGCTATTTGTATACTCTATTTAACTATGCTAACCCTGAATGACATCAAAACTGGAAATTCATTAAATATGAGTTCCAAAATTTGGCCCTTTGTTGTATAAGTTTATATCCCACTTTCCGGATTAATATGACTAACTTACGTAGTTATCACTAGGATTTATACTTTTTACATTTGGATAGACGAAATTTCATTCATAGAAACTGCGCACCTCACTAATATATGTACAAAAAGATAAAAAGCGCACTTTTAAGAACTGGAGTTGTAAGGCTTAAAATTCCAATTTTTTTTTTTTTGTCAGGATGAAGTCCAAAATAATTGGGTATTTTTGAAAGTAGTTCGTAAACGATCATTCGTGGTCTTTAGCTCAGATCGAGCCTGGAATCCTTATAAATGCAGTACTTAAAAATGTGTTATCGTCTTGTATTATGCATTCAATACAGTACTTATGAAATTATTAAAAACTAGTATCGCCTGTGGTCGAAATTCGACCAACTTGTATTTTTTTCAACTCAGTCAGTGCATCCAGTGTTGGGGGTAGTGCAATAATGTGTTAATAGTTGAGCAGTGAGTGGAAATATAGCAAACTGGTCTAACTTACTTAAATTTCTCATTAAAATTTTGAATTTGACCTAAGACGTTATACTTTTTGATTGCATTTTCTTCAATTTTCTACAAACTTTTCAAATGTAATTATAACGTTTTGGTATGGAGCTCCTTAAACAAAAATATAAAAAATATGTAAAATCAAACGAAATCGACATAGAATTATGGTGAAATGACTTGAAATTGAATTGATAATTTGCTTTTTCCACACCACCCGTTAGGTATGCAATTGGCGCTGAACCGATTTTAAGTTTATATAAATACATATGTAATATGTAAGTGTGACACAAAACGAAAATTTCGAAAAGAATTGATGATACCTTCATAAAAAATGAAATAAAAATATAAAAAAATTATGTAAAGGGAAAGAAGGCAGAGTTTATTCAATTAAATAAAAATTAAAGAAAAACAAATAAAGTACTTAAAGTGCAAAAAAATTAAGTGAAGTGAATAAACAGTTCCATATAAAAACTTAATAAGTACACTTGGATTTTTCGGGTTTTAATGTTATCATTGTGGAAATATGAAGATTCTAATGTTCGGATATTTAATGTTGGGATTCCAATTGAGAACAAAGTTAGCCTAATAATAAATATAGTAGGATAATATACGGCCTATTCAATACGGGCGCTATGATACCGGTTGCCGTTTTGACCTAAAATCAAAAACGTTTTTGGGACGTTTTTTTCATTTAATATACAACATGAAATTTTTCTATTCAGTCAAGTTACATTTAAATATTAATAAACTAGGATAGGATGGAAAATAATATATAATAAAATAAAATAAATTAGCATCAAATATAATATAAAAATTTTAATGTTATATCTTTGGAGCAAATTTATTTATTTTTTGTTCAGTATAAGAAGTGCTTTATCTAAAATGGTCATAAAATCTGGAAATTCAAAAACATTTTGGGGCGAATTTTCTATTAATTGTTATAAATAAATTTAGTCAGTTTCAACAAAAGTTAACTCATTATTTGTGATTTTATGTTTGTTTTTTGAAAGCAACTAAAATAAAAAACAAAGAATCTGTTAAATAAGACCTAAGTATTTACGTGTAAGTGAAATTTGCCACAAAAAATGGGCCGGTCAAAAATTAATTCTATTGAAGTTTTTTTTTGTACTCTACAAATTATTTTGGAACAGTTTTTTTAGGATTTTGGAACAGGCCGCTATAGGTATGTGACAGCAATGGGGAAACCATCCCACCCAGCATTTTTTGAAATTATTAATCATATTAGAGTCTTTTTCGAGTCTCCAGCATGATCAAAATAAGCATATATGCGCTCATTTTCTGATCAGAAAAGACTCCCTCGTCGGGAGAAAATGGTACCCTACGCGCGACTACACTTGGTGAGCCTCTTTTAACCCATATTTCTAATCAGTATTTAGTCTTTTTCGAGTCATATTTACCATCATTTATGAGTCTTGTGGGAATAATTTTTAAGTGTGTTTTAAAGCTTCTGGGATCAAAAGAAGACTCGAAATCGACTCCCTCTTATGAGTGAAATATGATTTATTGAAAAAGCAACAACAAATTGTAAAGCAGAAAAAAATTGTTTACTCAATCATATTTCGATCCCCAATGTGATCAATTTGTGATCGCTTTATATTTTGTTATTGCTTTTTCAATAAATCATATTTCACTCATAAGAGGGAGTCGATTTCGAGTCTTCTTTTGATCGCAGAATTGATTAAACAGTTTTTAGTCGTCAAAAGGAGTCGAAAATGTCTCATTGTGCTGATTTATACTTTAATCAGTCTTCGATATGCTATGTGGGATATTTGTATGTAGGTGGAATATTTGTGCTTTCGAATTTAGCGGGGATACATAAAGGTTTGGGTCTTTGAAATTCGCATTAGAACACTTTGATAATTGTTCCCAAAGATGCCGCGCTTATGCACGAAAATGAATTTCGATATTTGGAAAAATTGTTCGAATTTACAAAAAACTTTTTCTATTAATTATAAACAAATAGAGTAATATTTGTTAACAAAAATAGGCCTATGCACTGCGGCTGATCCATTAGAATCGATTCATACAACTTTTTATGAAAGGGTTTTCTTTCCAACATATTTATAACCAGGAAAAGCCCTCAAACGAAGTGGTGTTGTTAGTTTTCGGTGCCATTTTTTAGCAACCTGTCTTTCGTTAAGGAACAGTGTGCTTATTGAATAATACTTAAGCCAATACTCAATAACGGTACACTGAAAGAAATGGAGCTAGTAAAATCAAATCGGTTCTGTTGTTCTTGACTTTACGGAGATTCGTTGAAATTGATCGAATTATGGCTAATTCGACCGAGTTCTTTTTCAAGCGAACAAATTAGTTTAGTCATTTCAACAGAAGAGAAATTGTCGCTCTTAAGTTTACAAAATTCTGTAAAATTGACAGATTTCTAATCAATCTAACTGATTTTTCTGTTAACACATCTGATCTCACTGGTCATTTCAACAGCGAACAACAGTCAATGCATGAGCAAATTTCAAAGAGAATTTTACGCTCACTGCGCTCTCTTTTTGTACTTCTGACGATGGTGCCAGTTGTAAAAAAAAAAAACAACAAAATAAGAAAACCACCATATCGAAAAAACACACAAATTGGGAAAGCAACAAAACATTAGTTTTTCAGTTATCAATACAAAAAAAAACCCTTTTTTGAATTTACTGCGCATGACACTGCAACAAATTATGCCATACCGGGACCCCTATTTATCGGGTACAATTTTGCAAATTCTCCTCCAAGCGAAATGAAAAATTCCGCCCTCTTATTGCAAAAGTTTTGTTTCAAAGAACAGGATTTTTCCAATGTTAGTAAAATTTTTCTCAAGTTTTTACGAATTTTCACTCACGCGAACGAATCTAATAAGATAATAAAAAAATCCTTTTTTGATGTTGATGTTTCCGACAGCATAAAAGTTTGAGTCGTTTTGAGTCATTTCAAAATAAAGTGTTACGAGAATTAAACTTGCCGAATTACATGTAAAGTTACTCCAGTGGTGAATTACCTTCCAGCGATTTCATTCTTTACTTTACTATCAAGATTTCTATTTAGAATGTTATGTGAACAAGTTTTGTTCGAAACAATCAAGTGTGGCAACTCTACATGCGAGAGAAGAAATTGAGAATGAGCTGCAACTGAAAGAATTGAGAATCAGTTTCGTTTCTATTTGAAAAGTGAAGTGACGTGCGGCGAAGTTCAAAACTACAAATTAAATAAATTATAAGAAATAAAATTTGGTGAAAGTGCGTTTAAAGAACAAAGTAATAAAGTGTATGTATAATGTTTAATGTATGCCAGCATTATGGATATACGCCCAATTGAAGTTTGGTTAGTAATTACATACATATAAATGTACATATTTACTTATTTCTCCGATTTTTGTTTTATAGCGCTTTCTTTTCTGAAATAAATTGTCGCCTAAGTAAATGGTAAAGCCTTAATAGAGTTACTCCTACCCCAGAAAATTTTCAACATTTATAGTACATGCAAAGAACATAAATGGCTACTCCATGTATTAGCTCATTTACGCGCTGTCAATGATAATAAAAGTTCTTTAGCAATCATTTCCTACATTTCAATTTTCTTCGCTAAAAATTTGTGAAGTTACGAAAATAAATTGTCACGATCAGCTGTTTTAGCAGAGTTGCACTGCCACACCGCCATTTTATACAGGGTAAAAGTGTAACGCTTTTACGTTGCGAGCAGGGAACAAATTTCAGAAAAGAACGAAATATCCCGTAAAGGCGTTACCTGCTTTTTAGAATAGAGATAATATATTTACAACCCTTGCGCGGCGTACAAAAAGCGTAACAATTTTGCCAGAAAAGAAATCGCTATTAAATTCAAAGAAAATGGAAAGATTTTATACCAAATATGCGTACACAAATATAAATATAATTACAATATAACAATATGGTGAACATTTGGAAAAAAAAAGTTGAAATAAAGTTCTTGAGACCGACGCCAATGTAATTTAACAAACAATGCAGTGCCCTTATTTTCGCTAGAGCATGTACTAACGCGTGCGTGAATATGTACATATGTTGCAAATATCTATGTAGCAAGCATGCGTATTTATGTATTCGCATATTTACGTATATATGTATATGGCAATATACTTTCGTATAAAGCTGTAGATGGTAATTCGGAACAAGTTTTGTTTATTTGAATTTAAGTTATTACTGTTTTTATTAATATTACTAAATATAGCTGTTGGGGCATAGATTGGCAACCGCTGCATTTTTTTAACATATGTTTTTTACATACCTCACTACTATTTAATTATATGCCTAAGCTATTCAAGGCCAGAATAACACAAGTCATTCACCCAATCGTTTCTACATGCATTGTTTACATTGATTTGCTGACCTATTTTCGTTTGCTGCTAATGTACCATTGCATTGCATACAAATTTACATACATACTCTCGCTATAGTTAATCGCTCATATTTGTTGTTTGTACACTTGCTAATATCACATTAAACAAGGGCAAAGCATATAAGAATGCTGCGATCTAACTTTTTGCTAATTGCTTTTCTATAACATATGTATGTTGAGATGTATGAATTATACAAATAGCTTTAACCCATCTTCGGCCGCTGCATGATCCCGTTATAATTTTTTGTTCCCCTTTAAAGGAAGGGCTTTTAGGACCATAATCAAGACAAATTTCAAATATAAAAAGATTCTGACCAGCCGTTTGCTTTTTGTGGACTGGTCGAAAAATCGACCACTGGCCAAAAACCGTCAAGTATGTAAAAAAAACTAATTGCTTCATGACAAAAAATGTTGCTCTCAAACTTGAGTAATTTGTTTTTATTTCAAAGAAAAGTGCTTACTATTGAAATGTTATACATTCTTATACATATACATACATATTTTATAAACATTGATAGAGACGTCAATTTACAAATTTTTATGATATTCATCAAAGCATTTAGCATGTAAGTAAATACTGCATTTTTTGCAAGTAAAAATAGTATGTTTCTTGCATAATTTACAGAGCCGATATTTTTTTTCAAGACTTTTTATTAACGAAAGGATCGTTGCTCCGAGGAAGGTTCGACGGCTGATTTAAGTCTCCGCCTTCATGACCACGTCTGCCTTCTTCTTCATTGCCAAAAGTCAACAATTTTGTTGTGACTTCAGAACGAAAATTAATTTGCGAAAGTGGGGTTGTCTTTTGGATTTTTGCAATCATACAATGCAGCTTCCACGCACTGCGTTACCAATACGGTTTGTCCATAGTGGCCATCACCACTTCTTTCCTCGAATACAAATACGATAATTTGCTACAGCATTGTCATGGAGATCTACACCACCCATACCCTTATTATATTCTTGAATAACTTTTGGCTGCGATATAGTAATAGTTTTTGTTTTGTTTACGCCAATATCTTTTAGCAGAAACAATTGACACTCGAGGAGTTATTGGTTATAACATTGACAAGAGCATTGTCGTTCCACCGGGTAGTCAATATTTCTTGATTACTATCGAGTCGCTGGTCAAATGCCCCGCGCTTGTCTTTTTTAAACATCTTAGCGGTGGTTTTCCCATTCTATTTTCGCGTATAGTGCCAGTTGCAAAGAATCGACGCTCATTCAAAATACACATAAGGTGATAAGAAGAAAAAAAATTATCGAAGAAAATAATGTGGCACTCAGGGTCAGATACGTTAGAAAGCAAATCTAAGACAGTTTGCGCGCCTAGACCTATATCCAGATTGTGAGGAATTGCTGCGCCGCCGTAAAATGAGCTGGAATATAAATATCCACTTTCTGAGCATAAACACCATGACTTAAATCCAAACCTGATCGGCTTTCCTTTAATAAACATCTTACAAGAGTGGCGACCAAAGTACGGAATCATCTGTTCGTCTCCAAATTGCATAAATCTTTCGTTGAGAGCATCGGTAATAGGGCAAACCTTTGCAAATCGATCTGCTGTATTTAAATTGTTGTTATTTGAGAGATGAAGGAACTGTTTAGTTTTTTTAAAGCGATTACGGCTAATCGCTTGTTTCACTATCGGAATCCCCATGTCAGGTCGAACAGACCAATAATGTTCAATGTGAGGCAAAGTATGGTACCCCGAAAGATACAAAATACCAATAAATTTATGTATTTCTAATGGAGTGACGTCAATTGAAGTATTGTGTTGATTGGCATATTCATTTGTAAAATTTGTAATCTCATCGATAACTTGTTCATCAAAAAACAATGCAAATAGATCATAGGGAGATTTAGAGCCTGCAAAAAAGGAGATGAAATATACGTTCCAAAATAATAGATAGTAACGTTTTTGACAAAGTGAGACGGTTCTTACCAATTTCAGCAAAAATATCTTCCATTTTGTGACTTTCTACATTTATTGGCCTTCTTGTGTATTGAAAATTTCTAGGCTTTCGCCAAACCGGAAGACCAAAATCTGATTTTTTCTTAAATCCGCCACATGCATTGGATGTTGATGGATTTTCTGCGTCACCCAGATCGTTACCTGCATTTGGAATATTCGCTGCTTCTGAGTAGTGTAGCTCAACTGTGCCTCCTATTTCATTTAGGTAATCGTTATTGTCGTCGTCAATATTTATCAGGTCATCATCCAAGTCTTCTTCGTCCGTCATGCACTCCACATCAGGCGGTGGAATGTCTACAATGTCGACCTCCTTTGCGTTCGATATAGCTTGATCCTCCTCATCGTCTGAACATGGCTCATTTAATATGGCCATAATTTCACTAATTTTTATTGATTTACGAACCGGCATTGTATTCGCCTATTGACCGCACAATTTTAAAAAATGAACTGACCAAAGGAAAACTGCTCAAGGTCATTGGTCTCGGTATCCTTTTTGCTTCTTTTAAACGAAAATTAGTTCAGAATAGAACCATATGTATATGTATTATTGCACAGCCTTGTAACACTATTAAGCACACAAAACAAACAACAAGCATTTTAAGTGTACAGTGTAATGTTCGGTTTCACCCGAACATAGACTTCCTTACTTCCAAAAAAGCCCCGGGCGCAAGAAAACTTCACTACGCCACTGAACTCTGGTTATTCGTACCTTTGGACACTTACGCGCATATAACTTTTAACCTTTTTTCAGCTTTTGTCAAACTGTGGTGCTATTTGTATACTCTATTTGACTATGCTAACCCTGAATCGCATCAAAACTGGAAATTCATTAAATATGAATTCCAAAATTTGGCCCTTTGTTGTATAAGTTTAAATCACACTTTCCGGACTAATATGACTAACTTACGTAGTTATCACTACACTCTTAGAAATTTTCGTGTAATTTCGTATACAAAAAGGTAGGTTATTTATTACCATTAATAACATAACATACAAAATACGGGTGCAGATACTGAAATAAACATTCAACAACACGACCAAGTCGAAAATCCAGGCGCAGTCGAAAACCTAGGTACAGATAAACAAAGTGAACTCAACAACCAACATGACGAAATCTAAAATGCAGGTATGCACGTAATTTAAGTATAACGGAATTATTAGCCTTAAAAAGCATGAATGATTCTAACGCTTTTACACATATTTTCTTACTAGATAACCACTCGACTGAACAGCAACATAATGTAATTTTTATGACGATGCCATTAGATTGGAATGAAGATTCCAACACTACATCTAAAGTTGCATCAAGTGATATAACTCTATCAGGCTCTGAAAGTAATAAACCAGCATACTTACAAAATTTGGAAATTCATTTATTTATGTACATAAAATTAATGTACAATTTGCAAATTAGTTTGTTGCCAAAAAACATTTAAAAAAACATAAAATTCTTTCAAATTAATTTGTTATCAAAAAGCACTGAAATTCTGCTATAATATATACTATAACCAAAATTAATGTATAATTTGCAAATTAGTTTGTTGCCGAAAAAAAAAATTACTAGCGTATACTATAACTAAAACTGATGTATGTTTACTCTAACATCAATGTACAATTTGCAAATTAGTTTGTTGTCAAAAACATAAAATTCGTTCAAATTAATTTGTTATCAAAAGCACTGAAATTCTACTATAATATGTACTATAACCAAAATTAATGTACAATTTGCAAATTAGTTTGTTGCCGAAACAAAAATTTACTTGCGTATACTATGACTAAAACTGATGTATAAGCTACAAAAAAATTGTTATCATAAAATGCCGAAATTCTTTTGTTTACTATAACTAAAATCAATGTACAATTTGCAAACTAGTTTGTTGTCAAAAAAACATAAAATTCGCTCAAATTAATTTGTTATGAAAAAGCCTCGAAAATCTTTTGTTTACTATAACTAAAATTAATGTACAATTTTCAAATTAGTTTGCTGCCAAAAACCATAAAATTGTTCTAATAGATTTTTTTATCAAAAAGCACTGAAATTCGGCTATGTACTTTTACTAAAATTAATGTACAAATTACAAATTAGCTTGTTGGCAAAAAACAATACAACTCATATTACTATAATTAAAATTAATGAACAAATAAGTTGCTGCAAAGAGCATAAAAATTCAATCACATACTAATGTACAGATATATATAATAAAATATATATTTATAAAATTATATATAATTTTTAATTTTTAAAATAAAATGTGCGTTTTAATCTTATGGACTTAAACAAAGGGTAAGTATCTATTATTACACTAAAATTGTGTTACATATTACACAACTCACGACTAAATTTATATTAAAGGAATGTAATTTCATTGTAAAATTTCACCTTTGTGTAATTTTCAACAAATTTCGGTTGAAATATTACACCATAAGTGTTTAAATTTAAAACTTGTTTTAGTAGCTTTTACACTGCTATTGTTGAAAGTTAAACAGCGCTTCTGTTAAATTTTTCAGATGTGTATTTTTGCATATACTGAGGTAGGAAATAAATAAATAAATTTGTGCTTTTTGGCACCACTCTTCATCTCCTAGTACTATTAGCACCGCTTTTTCTGTCAAATAGTGTTTTAGAATATCATCGTCACAAATTTCTGTGCCATCATCTTCAAGGACAATTTTATTTGTTTTAAAACTTTCACTACAAATGTAGCACCAAAAATTTCCACGAAGCACTTCTCTTTCATTTTTTTTTTATGATGGCGATGCTCATTTACTTTCAGGCTGCTGTAGTTGGTGAAAGTTTTTGAGCATTCGCTCTGTACAATTGTACAATTCACTGTTTTTTATAATTTTTAGGAAATTATACTTACTTTCTTATATTTTCACTATTCACCAACAAATCTCTGCTTTTATAATTTTATAAACTTAACTTTATGAAGAACACAAACACGAAAAAGTAAAACTCGGACGGACTGCGCTTGTTAGAGATGATGTGTGTAAATTATCACAATTTATCGATATGCATCCATATTTTACATCCCGTTTGTTGGGGAACAATCAATCACATACGAGAAAGAGTACATGAGCGGTCGACTTCTAAAACAAGTTCAAACATATTGGAAGGGGTATGGAAAGACACATTTCGGACTCGGTATCAATAACCCCGAAGTGATCCAAGATCATAAGTAGATACTATGATAATTGGATATTCGTGTAAAAGCAATGATACAAATAATAATCAGAATAATAAGACATTTTACTCAGCAAAAACTGATTGGGAAATTGGACTGTACATACGGATAGGACAGTTTTCTGGAATACATTTTTTAATCAACTTTAATTGCAGCCCAATTTGATTCCAAAAGTAATCGGTGTAATTTTGTTTAAATGATTTCAGTTTTTTATTCCGCACTCATAACTATTAATAGTGGAACTCCATAGCACGCGAAGTCGTATGCGTGCGCTTGACAGATGAGTTGATTACATATATGCTTACTGGATGAACTCCATAGGTACGCGCGTACTCGTACGTATATCTTCGAAAATCCGAAGTTAAGTCGGACAACGAGTTCCATCGCACCGAAGTTAAATTTTTCTACTTTCATGCATTTGTATGCGCCTAGCACTGTAAATAGCAGCTAGAATCCTCTTACGTATACAGAATTAATTTGCGGTGAATTTTTGTCATGAAAAAATATTTCGTTTTGAGTGTATATTTTTATTGTTTCTAGCTCGAATTAAAAATTTACCAAATGCAACCGCGCGCAGTTTCGAACTGTCAAACACATGTAAAAACTTGTACTATGGAGGTGCTCGATTTTTTGGAACGAAAACGTTTAGAAAGGCGTAGGTACGCGCACGTCTACGCGTGTCTATGGAGTTCCACTATAATAAGACACTGAATACACAGGAGTGAGTTCGAATTTTACAGTTCTGTCATTGCTTAGGTATAAACTAGGCAATTATTATCGGAATTCACATCCCAATAATCACCACGTATGAAATCGGTATGCGCCAGTTATACATCGAGATATATAATATCGAGAAAGCAATGTTCCAGTTTTTCGATTCCTGTATTTTCCAGCGTTGCCATTATGTCTCCGCTAATTACCCAAAAAAACAAAAATTCTCCAATCGGTTTGCAGAAATTATCTTAACCATCAGTATAGGTGGTGACGTCTTATTACCGCTCCAAATAGTTCGTATTTAGTAAATATTTTTGTGATCAGCACACATTTTTTACACATACTAGTTTACAAGAATATACAAACTATATTTGCATTCCACAATTCCAAGAAACAGAATCAGTCAGCAAACAGTTAGCAACTACAGCAAGTCATTTCACAACTCGATTCTCTGGCTACTGAGAGGACAAAAATTAAAGTAAATCTGTGCTTTCTCAGACAGAAGTAGTCAGAAGAATTTTTGTTGGCAAATCCAGGACAACTGTCAAACGATCAGCTGTTGCGTGTTTTGGAAATTTGAATTTACGTATTTGGAAACAATAAAATACTAAAAAAATGTATAGTGATGAAGAACTATGCGGTTTAGTAATGCATAATAATAATGCATATTTAAAAATTTTTGCAGTTGTACATACATATATATGTATGACAGAAGTAACAATTTTACAAGAAATCCATCCCGTACTATTGAGTGTTACTCTCTCGCTCTGAGAGAATTCTTACTTTTTTGACAGCTTTCAAGATTTAGTCAGAGAAGTTATGGAATGAAGCTTATATTAGCACTTTTGAATACAAAATTTCATTCAGATTTTCATTTTGTACTCTATTGCCATAACGGTGGCGAGAGTAGTCCCTTTTCCGTTTTATTAAATTTTATTGCGATGCAGCTATCAAATATGGTTATTTCTCATAATCTGGCTTCACTGATGCTCTCGACAATCGTTTTCGGTGAAATGCCACAACGAACGCTTTTCGTTTGAAAACGGTACTTCGTCTGAACTTCGGTAATTATGCGCCATGCAAGTGTTATTTCGCACATAAGTGATGAAATTACAATATCAGTATGTAATTTTGCATCAGTTAAGTGTAGTTTGTCACAAAAATTATGAAATTACGAATTCAGAATATAGTTTTGATCAAAAATGCTAGTAAAATCACTTATAATGCTTATTTTTCCGCTGCAGTGCGTGAAATTTTGTTGAAATCTTTGAATTGAGCACTTATAGCGTGAATTTAGGGAAAAAGTGTATATTTCAACCAAAAATTACAAACATTTTGGTAGCGAATTTAGACGCATATTTTAGTGTGTAGGATTTATACTTTTTACATTTGGATAGACGAAATTTCATTCATAGAAACTGCGCACATCACTAACATATGTACAAAAAGATACAAAGCGCACTTTAAAGAACAGGAGTTGGAAGGCTTAAAATTCGAACTGTTTTTTTTTTTTTTTGTCAGGATGAAAACCAAAATGTGATCAATTTGTGATCGCTTTATATTTTGTTATTGCTTTTTCAATAAATCATATTTCACTCATAAGAGGGAGTCGATTTCGAGTCTTATTTTGATCGCAGAATTGATTAAACAGTTTTTAGTCGTCAAAAGGAGTCGAAAATGTCTCATTGTGGTGATTTATACTTTAATCAGTCTTCGATATGCTATGTAGGATATTTGTATGTATGTGAAACATTTGTGCTTTCGAATTTAGCGGGGATACATAAAGGTTTAGGTCTTTGAAATTCGCATTAGAACACTTTGATAATTGTTCCCAAAGATGGCGCGCTTGTGCACGAAATTGAATTTCGATATTTGGAAAAATTGTTCGAATTTACAAAAAACTTTTTCTATTAATTATAAACAAATAGAGTAATATTTGTTAACAAAAATAGGCCTATGCACTGCTGCTGATCCATAAGAATCGATTCATATAACTTTTTAAGAAAGGGTTTTCTTTCCAACATATTTATAACCAGGAAAAGGCCTCAAACGAAGTGGCGTTGTCAGTTTTCGGTGCCATTTTTTAGCAACCTGTCTTTCGTTAAGGAACAGTGTGCTTATTGAATAATACTTAAGACAATACTCAATAACGGTACACTGAAAGAAATGGAGCTAGTAAAATCAACAAATCGGTTCTGTTGTTCTTGACTTTACGGAGATTCGGTGAAATTGATATAATTATGGTTAATTCGACCGAGTTCTTTGTCAAGCGAACAAATTAGTTTAGCCATTTCAACAAAAGAGAAATTGTCGCTCTTAAGCTTACAAAATTCTGTACAATTGACATATTTCTAATCAATCTAACTGATTTTTCTGTTAACACATCTGATCTCACTGGTCATTTCAACAGCGAACAACAGTCAATGCATGAGCAAATTTCAAAGAGAATTTTACGCTCACTGCGCTCTCTTTTTGTACTTCTGACGATGGTGCCAGTTGTTAAAAAAAAAAAGCAACAAAATAAGAAAATAAGAAAACCACCAAATCGAAAAAATCCGGAAGCAACAAACAACTAGTTTTTCAGTTAACAATACAAAAAGAAAAAACCCTTTTTTGAATTTACTGCGCTTGACACTGCAACAAATTATGCCATACCGGGACCCCTATTTATCGGGTACAATTTTCCAACTTCTCCTCCAAGCGAAATGCAAAATTCCGCCCTCTTATTGCAAAAGTTTTGTTTCGTTTCAAAGAACAGGATTTTTCCAATGTTAGTAAAATTTTTTTTAAGTTTTTACGAATTTTCACTCACGCGAACGAATCTAATAAGATAATAAAAAAATCGATTTTTGATGTTGATGTTTCCGACAGCATAAAAGTTTGAGTTTTTTTGATTTATTTCAAAATAAAGTGTTACGAGAATTAAACTTGCCGAATTACATGTAAAGTTACTCCAGTGGTGAATTACCTTCCAGCGATTTCATTCTTTACTTTTCTATAACTTACAAGATCTCTATTTAGAATGTTATGTGAACAAGTTTTGTTCGAAACAATCGAGTGTGGCAACTCTACATGCTAGAGAAGAATTTGAGATTGAGCTGAAACTGAAAGAATTGAGAATCAGGTTCGTTTCTATTTGAAAAGTGAAGTGACGTGCGGCGAAGTTCAAAACTATAAATTAAATAAATTATAAGAAATAAAATTTGGTGAAAGTGCGTTTAATAAAACAAAGTAATAAAGTGTATGTATAATGTTTAATGTATGCCAACATTATGGATGTACGCCCAATTGAAGTTTGGTTAGTAATTACATACATATGTATGTACATATTTACTTATTTCACCGATTTTTGTTTTATAGCGCTTTCTTTTCTGAAATAAATTTTCGCCTAAGTAAATGGTAAAGCCTTAATAGAGTTACTTCTACCCCAGAAAATTTTCAACATTTATAGTACATGCAAAGAACATAAATGGCTACTCCATGTATTAGCTCATTTACTAGCTGTCAATGATAATAAAAGTTCTTTAGCAATCATTTCCTTCATTTTAATTTTCTTCGCTAAAAATTTGTGAAGTTACGAAAATAAATTGTCACGATCAGCTGTTTTAGCAGAGTTGCACTGCCACACCGCCATTTTATGCAGGGTAAAAGTGTAACGCTTTTACGTTGCGAGCAGGGAACAAAAGTCCTACATTTACACAGAGACAACATAGTTATTACGGATGCGGATAAAGGAAATAGAACTGTTGCGCTATACAAGACAGACTATATGGAGAAAATGAACCAACTACTGGGCGACAAGAACACATACAAAGTCGTCAGAGTCGATCCCACAACAAAACTGCAAAAGAAAAACAATAGCATTGTGAACGAATTATACAAAGGAAAGCACATAAACTACAGAGAAAAACAACAGCTCGCAAGCTCGGCAGCAACCGCACCGAGACTTTATGGTTTACCCAAAATCCACATACCCGAATGCCCCTTACGTCCAATTTCGTCTTCTATAAATGTTCCATGTTATGAATTGTCCATATATTTAGGAAAAATCTTGACGCCATATCAGAAGACTACAACATTCAAAATTCATTTGACTTGAAAAATAGATTAGCTGATGTAAATGTATGCAATGATGATGTGTTAGTATCGTTCGATGTCGTCTCGCTCTTCACCGACATACCGACGGCTTTAGCAATAAATATAGTCATGAAAAAATGGGAAAAAGTCCAACAACACACAAACATACCGAAAAACAAATTTTTAACCATATTAGAGTTCTGCTTAAAAGAAAATAACTATTTCATGTACAATAACAATATTTACCAACAAACATTTGGAATGCCGATGGGTAACCCACTTTCCCCACCATAGCGGACCTTGTGATGGACGACCTTATACACAATATGTACTCTGAGCTGAACCAACAACAAAACACTGGTATCAGATTTCTTGTCAAATACGTACGCGACGTATTTCCAATAATAAAACGAAGCGACACGGAAATTATCTTAAGTACACTGAATAAATACCACAATAGACTGCAATTTACCATTGAAATGGAAAAAAACCACAACATCCCCTTCTTAGGCACCCGCATATATAGAGCTAACAATAAAATTATACTTGACTGGTACACAAAACCTACATCGTCTGGTCGCCTAATAAATTTCTTTTCATCACAACCCTTTAAGTATGAATTAAATATCGCCAAAAATTGTATACATAAAGTACTGACCATCAGCAATCAATGTTTTCATAACGTTAATATAGAAAAAATCAAAATGACGCTAAGAAGTTATAATTATCCCAATAAATTAATATGTAATCTAATTGACCGTAAACAACAAGAATTAATAAATATTCCCACACAAACCACAACGAAAGAGTCGCCGAATGAGCCAAAACAATATTTTGGTACGACCTATATTCCCAGGCTCTCAGAAAATCTAGCACAACACATAACAAAAACCCAAAAGTAACACTAGCTTACAAATTTAACCACACTCTATCAACATTCTTTACAAAAACAAAAATCCCGATCGACATACAACAACAAAGTAACGTGGTATACCAAATAGAGTGCAAAGGAAATGAAACTGAATATTGCAACAAAATATATATTGGCACTACGAAGAGGGCGCTAAACACACGACTTGCAGAGCACCAAGCCGATATCAACAAAGAAAAACACAGCACGGCGTTATCACAGCACGCGATAAACAACAAACACACAGTAAATTTCACAACAACAAAAATAATAGACAAAGAGACGAGAGAAATAACAAGGTACACACTCGAGAGCCTAAGAATAATGCAAAACAGAGAAAAGGCAATGAACAAGAAAGAAGATACACAAGACATAGCCGCGACTTACTTATTATGCCTATGACACAGATAATTAGTTTTAGTTTGACAAGTTTACCATATAGTGATGGTAGCATTGATGCTCCGGCCAAGAAAGTGTTTCTATCGGAACCCGCCTATGGAAGCAGAGGTAGAGGGCGGCCCCCACTCCGTTGGAAGGACCAGGTGGAAAACGATTTAAACTGCCTTGGTGTGACCAATTGGCGCCGGTTGGCGGAGCGAAGGAGCGACTGGCGCGCCTTGTTGGACGGCCATAACCGTTTAGACGGTTAAGCGCCAATTAAGTAAGTAAGTAAGTAAGATGGTAGCATTTAATTTTTTTGTAACGTAATAATAAAATCGTTTTTTAAATACCAATGTGAGTGAATATAAATAATTGTTTGTGAAGTAATATTTCATGTAAAATTCAAATTTATAATTGTGCAAAACTTTGTTTGAAACTATGTAATTTAGATCGTGTAATTTTATTTCTAATGTTGTTTTTGTCTTTTGTATTTTGTTATAAACAAATATAGACCGCCCCTGAAGAAGATAAGGATAATTATCGAAACTTTGGGCTAAATGGTGGAATAAATCACATTTTATTTGCACTTGACCCTGTGGCGCCTATACTTGTTGTCAATACACTGTACTTTTTTATTATTTCTTTTGAACAAATATGCTAAGAGTTTTTTGTAAAAATATTGAAAAGATTTTTTTGGTGATTAAAAAAGTTTAGTTGTTCAAAAAATATTGTTTTGTGTAAAAATTAATTTCTTAAATATATTATTTAAGTGAATCCTTTTCTTAGGCACTTAATTGGTGACCCCGACAGAGCTTTGTTAATATTATTCAAGCATGTTCAACTCTCCGCATCTAGCGCCAGTAACCAGAAGTTTCACGAGCCGTGGTTTTTACGAATCCGAACAGCCACAACTTTATCAGCATGAAATGGAACAAGAGGAACATTTTGCTGATGCATCCAACATCATGGTCAACCCATCAAGTGCAGCAGCCGCCGTGTTAATTAAATCACAGCCACCAAAACTACAAGGATATGCAGTAACTAATATCCAATCATGGTTTATTCGACTAGAAGCATACTTTCAGATTCATGGATTGCAGCAGGATGAAGATAAGTTTAACGCCACCATCGTCAATTTAGATGAGCGCCTTTTCGATCAAGCTTATGATGTTATCGACAATCCACCAATCAGCAACAAGTTCGGAGTCCTTAAACAAACTCTCATTGATAAATTTTCAGCGTCATCTTTAACTCGTCTAGAGCAATTGTCCTCCGGTATACAATTAGGTGACAACAAACCAAGTCATATGTTGACACAGCTTCAAAGGACTAATGTTACGCGTGATCAACAAATTATAAAAGACTTTTGGCTGCAACGTTTACCAACTGCAGCACGTGCAGTAATTGTTGGTGTAAGTAAAACCCAACCGTCCATGTCAGTTGAAAGCCTTGCTAAAATTGCTGATGAGATAATTGACACTATGCGTAACAGCAATGTTGAAGCTGTAGGCACGCAACAACATGTCGAAGCTGTTCATCACAGTAGTAATCGCCATAACCACGATCGATTTTCACAAATTGAACAGTCCATTGATCGTTTGGAAAGTAAACTTAATCAGTTACTCAGAAGCGATGCTCAAACTTCAAAATTATCATCGCCTGTTAACATAAAAACTGCCGATGTGTGCTGGTATCACACAAAATTTGGTGAAAAAGCAAATCAGTGCAAGAAACCCTGTTCTTATCAAAAAAACTAGTTTCGTCGACGACGTCATTTAATAGCGTCGTCGATGATCAAATTGCAACAAGCTCTGGACTTTCTAACAACTTGTTTTTTTCGAAACGTCTTTTTATCACAGATCGCTCCACCAAACGCAAGTTTTTAATCGATACTGGCGCAGATGTTTCATTGATTTCTTCCTCGGGTATTGGAAATTTGACAAGAACTTCTCCCGTACTTTTCGCAGCAAACAACAGCCCTATTCCAACTTTTGGCACCATTCGAATGCCGATTGATTTTGGACTTAAACGAAAATTCGAATGGACGTTTGTAATAGCATCCACGGATTACAATATAATTGGAGCTGATTTTTTAAATAATTTCGGGTTAGTTGTTGATATTAAAAACTCGTCTATCGTCGATTCACTCACTAAATTTCAAACGAAAGGTATCAACATGTTAAGCAAAAATTACAGTTCAATCAAGACGTGTGATTCATCCTCACCCTATAGTCAGCTCTTAGCTGAATTTTCTGACATAACGCAGTTAAACAAAATTTCATCGTCCTCATCTACGGCAACCGAGCATGTAATTGAAACACATGGTCCACCTGTCACGGCAAAACCTCGTCGACTCACTGACGAGAAATTGAAAGCTGCAAAGGAAGAATTTTTTTCCTTATGCAGCTTGGCATATGTAGACCATCGCAAAGTCCGTATGCCTCACCACTTCATATGGTTCGTAAACCTAACGGATCTTGGCGGCCTTGCGGGGACTATAGAGCACTCAACGCACAAACGATGCCAGATAAATATCCCTTGCCACACATGCAAGACATTAGTAATATTATGTACGGAAAGTGTATTTTTAGTAAAATCGATTTAAATCGTGCTTATAATCAAATTCCGATTAGAACGCAGGATATTCCGAAGACGGCTATAATAACACCTTTTGGCCTTTTCGAGTTTACTCGTATGACATTTGGCCTTTGTAACGCAGCACAGACATTCCAGCGTTTCATGCATGAAGTTTTAGCAGGTTTAGAATTCACATTTTGCTATCTGGATGACATTTGTGTAGCGTCGTCATCATCAGCTGAACATTTACAACATTTGCGTAAAGTTTTTGAAAGGTTGCGTCTCTTTAGCCTCACCATTAATCCCTCAAAATGTGAATTTGGAAAGTCTGAAATACTTTTCTTAGGACATGTGATTTCCAGTACAGGCATAACACCAAATCCAGCAAAAATTGAAGCCATCGTGAATTATCCGATACCCACGAAAGTTTTTAAACTTAAAAGTTTTCTGAACATGATAAATTTTTATAGGAGATTCATTCCGCATGCAATTGTACATCAACAACCCCTTATCAAGTTAATTCCAGGAAACAAGAAAAAAGACAAAAGCCTAATTGCATGGACGCCAGAAACAAAACATCACTGCGAGCAATGTAAGCAGAGTCTTGCCAACTTTACTCTTTTGAATCACCCTCAACCCAAAGCAGAAATTGTGTTATGCTGCGATGCTAGTGATACGGCCGTTGGTGCGGCTTTACATCAAATTGTCAAAAATCAACCACAGCCACTTGGTTTCTTTTCGAAAAAACTGTCCGCTGCTCAACAAAAATATAGCACATATGATCGTGAGTTATTGGCAATATATTTAGCTGTAAAACATTTTAGGTATGCTTTAGAAGGACGCGATTTCGTCATTTGGACAGATCACAAACCGTTAACATTTGCTTTCTTGAAAAAACAAGACTCATCAACACCTCGTCAAATTCGTCACTTAGATTTCATAGGCCAATTCTCAACATGCATTAAACATGTTCCGGGAAAAGATAACATTACAGCTGATACATTATCCCGAGTAAATGCTTTGCAATCGATGAGTACAGTTATAGATTTTGATGCTATAGCAAAAGAACAGCGCAAATGCGCGGAACTAAAAGCTTTTCTTGACTCTAAAACAACCTCTCTTCAGCTCAAACCTTTAAACTTTCCGCAGTTGTCCAATCCTCTCGTTTGCGACTTTTCGACATCTTATGTACGGCCGTTCATACCACGTCCTTGCAGAGACAATTTAATTGCAAAAATACACAACTTAGCACACACCGGTATCAAAGCTACTTCTAAAACCATTCGTGAACGTTTCGTGTGGCCGCATATGCAAAAAGATATTGCAATTTTCGTTAAGAACTGCATCAATTGCCAACGCGCAAAAATACAAACACACACATCGACACCTTTACATCGGTACGTACTTCCATCTCAGCGCTTTGAGCACATTAATATTGATTTAATTGGTCCTTTACCCCCATCAAATGGATATCGTTATTGTCTTACTGTTATTGATCGATTCTCAAGATGGCCTGAAGCTTTTCCAATTACTGATATCAGCGCGGAAACTGTAGCAAGCAAACTCGTAAGTGATTGGTTTTCAAGGTTTGGAGTACCACTTCGCATTACTTCCGATCAAGGAAGGCAGTTTACATCCACACTTTTTACTGAGTTATCAAAACTTCTTGGAATCAACCATATTAAAACAACAGCTTATCATCCGCAAGCGAATGGTTTAATAGAACGATGGCATCGTACATTAAAGGCATCTTTAATGTGTTTCAACACCAACAATTGGTCTCAACATCTACCTCTCATTCTTCTGGGTCTTCGGTCTACGTATAGACCAGATATTGGAGCCAGCCCTGCTGAAATGGTTTTTGGTGCTTCACTAAGGCTGCCGGGCGAAATATTTACCGACAGTAAATTCATTCCACAGAACGAGTTCGTAAAAAACTTAACAGATATAATGCGATCCATGCGTCCATCGGATACGGCACATCATACAGTTAAAAAGCCTTTTGTCAATTCAAATTTAATGAATTCCACGCATGTTTTTGTTCGAAATGATGCGATTTCCCCTGCACTTACTCCACCATATGATGGTCCGCATAAGGTCAAAAAACGTTATTCGAAATTTTACACAATTATTATCAAAGGAAAGCCAGTCAATGTTTCACTAGATCGTCTAAAGCCAGCATTTTTATCAACTACTTTCGATCAATAGTCCCACGAATCTATTCATAAATTCAACTAGCTTTAAATTTACTTGCGCTAGTCTGGCGGGGAAGTAGTGTGGCGCCTATACTTGTTGTCAATACACTGTACTTTTTTATTATTTCTTTTGAACAAATATGCTAAGAGTTTTTTGTAAAAATATTGAAAAGATTTTTTTGGTGATTAAAAAAGTTTAGTTGTTCAAAAAATATTGTTTTGTGTAAAAATTAATTTCTTAAATATATTATTTAAGTGAATCCTTTTCTTAGGCACTTAAATCCTAATAGATCAGTAAAGCTGAAAAACTACATATAAGTTCTTGAGACCGACGCCAATGTAATTTAACAAACAATGCATTGCCCTTATTTTCGCTAGAGCATGTACTAACGCGTGCGTGAATATGTACATATGTTGCAAATATCTATGTAGCAAGCATGCGTATTTATGTATTCGCATATTTACGTATATATGTATATGGCAATATACTTTCGTATAAAGCTGTAGGTGGTAATTCGGAACAAGCTTTGTTTATTTGAATTTAAGTTATTACTATTTTTATTAATATTACTAAATATAGCTGTTGGGGCATAGATTGGCAACCACTGCATTTTTTGAACATATGTTTTTTACATACCTCACTACTATTTAATTATATGCCTAAGCTATTCAAGGCCACAATAACACAAGTCATTCACCCAATCGTTTCTACATGCATTGTTTACATTGATTTGCTGACCTATTTTCGTTTGCTGCTAATGCACCATTGCATTGCATACAAATTTACATACATACTCTCACTATAGTTAATCGCTCATATTTGTTGTTTGTACACTTGAATGCTGCGATCTAACTTTTTGCTAATTGCTTTTCTATAACATATGTATGTTGAGATGTATGAATTATACAAATAGCTTTAACCCATCTTCGGCCGCTACATGATCCCGTTATAATTTTTTGTTCCCCTTTAAAGGAAGGGCTTTTAGGACCATAATCAAGACAAATTTCAAATATAAAAAGATTCTGACCAGCCGTTTGCTTTTTGTGGACTGGTCGAAAAATCGACCACTGGCCAAAAACCGTCAAGTATGTAAAAAAAAACTAATTGCTTCATGACAAAAAATGTTGCTCTCAAACTTGAGTAATTTGTTTTTATTTCAAAGAAAAGTGCTTACTATTGAAATGTTATACATTCTTATACATATACATACATATTTTATAAACATTGATAGAGACGTCAATTTACAAATTTTTATGATATTCATCAAAGCATTTAGTATGTAAGTAAATACTGCATTTTTTGCAAGTAAAAATAGTATGTTTCTTGCATAATTTACAGCGCCGATATTTTTTTCAAGACTTTTTATTACAGAATGTATCCTTTCGTTGCTCCGAGGAAGCTTCGACGGCTGATTTAAGTCTCCGCCTTCATGACCACGTCTGCCTTCTTCTTCATTGCCAAAACTCAACAATTTTGTTGTGACTTCAGAACGAAAATTAATTTGCCAAAGTGGGGTTGTCTTTTGAATTTTTGCAATCATACAATGCAGCTTCCACGCACTGACCATGGCGTTACCAAGAAGGTTTGTCCATAGTGGCCACCATCACTTCTTTCCTCGAATACAAATACGATAATTTGCTACAGCATTGTCATGGAGATCTACGCCACCCATACCCTTATTATATTCTTGAATAACTTTTGGCTGCGATATAGTAATAGTTTTTGTTTTGTTTACGGCAATATCTTTGAGCAGAAACAATTGGCTCCACACTCGAGTTATTGGTTATAACATTGACAAGAGCATTGTCGTTCCACCGGGAAGTCAATATTTCTGGATTACTATCGAGTCGCTGGTCAAATTCCCCGCGCTTGTCTTTTTTAAACATCTTAGCGGTGGTTTTCCCATTCTATTTTCGCGTATAGTGCCAGTTGCAAAGAATCGACGCTCATTCAAAAGACACATAAGGTGATAAGAAGAAAAAAAATTATCGAAGAAAATAATGTGGCACTCAGGGTCAGATACGTTAGAAAGCAAATCTAAGACAGTTTGCGCGCCTAGACCTATATCCAGATTGTGAGGAGTTGCTGCGCCGCCGTAAAATGAGCTGGAATATAAATATCCACTTTCTGAGCATAAACACTACGACTTAAATCCAAACCTGATCGGCTTTCCTTTGATAAACATCTTACAAGAGTGGCGACCAAAGTACGGAATCGTCTTTTCGTCGATAGAAAGAATATGACTAAAGACTCCAAATTGCATAAATCTTTCGTTGAGAGCATCGGTAATAGGGCAAACCTTTGCAAATCGATCTGCTGTATTTAAATTTTTGTTATTTGAGAGATGAAGGAACTGTTTAATTTTTTTAAAGTGATTTAGACTAATCGTTTGTTTCACTATCGGAATCCCCATGTCGGGTCGAACAGACCAATAATGGTCAATGTGAGGCAAAGTATGGTACCCAGAAAGATACAAAATACCAATAAATCTATTATGTATTTCTAATGGCGTGACGTCAATTGAAGTATTGTGTTGATTGGCATATTCATTTGTAAAATTTGTAATCTCATCGATAACTTTTTCATCAAAAAACAATGCAAATAGATCATAGGGAGATTTAGATTTAGCCTGCAAAAAAGGAGATGAAATATACGTACCAAAATAATAGATAGTAACGTTTTTGACAAAGTGAGACGGTTCTTACCAATTTCAGCAAAAATATCTTCCATTTTGTGACTTTCTACATTTATTGGCCTTCTTGTATATTGAAAATTTCTAGGCTTTCGCCAAACCGGAAGACCAAAATCTGATTTTTTCTTAAATCCGCCACATGCATTGGATGTTGATGGATTTTCTGCGTCACCCAGATCGTTACCTGCATTTGGAATATTCGCTGCTTCTGAGTAGTGTAGCTCAACTGTGCCTGCTATTTCATTGAAGTAATCATTATTGTCGTCGTTAATATTTATCAGGTCATCATCCAAGTCTTCTTCGTCCGTCATGCACTCCACATCAGGCGGTGGAATGTATACAATGTCGACCTCCTTTGCGTTCGATACAGCTTGATCCTCCTCATCGTCTGAACATGGCTCATTTAAAATGGCCATAATTTCACTAATTTTTATTGATTTACGAACCGGCATTGTATTCGCCTATTGACCGCACAATTTTAAAAAATGAACTGACCAAAGTAAAACTGCATTATTACTCGCTCAAGGTCATTGGTCTCTGTATCCTTTTTGCTTCTTTTAAACGAAAATTAGTTTAGAATAGAACCATATGTATATGTATTATTGCACAGCCATGTAACACTATTAAGCACACAAAACAAACAACAAGCATTTTAAGTGTACAGCTGGGTATGTAATGTTCGGTTTCACCCGAACATAGCCTTCCTTACTTCCAAAAAAACCCCAGGCGCAAGAAAACCTCACTACGCCACTGAACTCCGGTTATTCGTATCTTTGGACACTTACGCGCATATAACTTTTAACCTTTTTTCGGCTTTTGTCAAACTTTGGTGCTATTTGTATACTCTATTTGACTATGCTAACCCTGAATCGCATCAAAACTGGAAATTCATTAAATATGAGTTCCAAATTTGGTCCTTTGTTGTATAAGTTTAAATCACACTTTCCGGACTAATATGACTAACTTACGTAGTTATCACTACACTCTTAGACATTTTCGTGTAATTTCGTATACAAAAATGTAGGTTATTTATTTCCTACCTCAGTATATGCAAAAATACACATCTGAAAAATTAAACAGAAGCGCTGTTTAACTTTCAACAATAGCAGTGTAAAAGCTACTTAAACAAGTTTTTAAACACTTATGGTGTAATATCTCAACCGAAATTTGTTGAAAATTACACAAAGGTGAGGTAATTTTACAATGAAATTACATTCCTTTAATATAAATTTACTCGTGAGTTGTGTAATATGTAACACAATTTTAGTGTAATAATAGATACTTACCCTTTGTTTAAGTCCATAAGATTAAAACGCACATTTTATTTTAAAAATTAAAAATATACATAATTTTATAAATATATAATTTATTATATATATTTGTACATTAGTATGTGATTGAATTTTTATGCTTTTTGCAGCAACTTATTTGTACATTAATTTTAATTATAGTAATATGAGTTGTATTGTTTTTTGGCAACAAGCTAATTTGTAATTTGTACATTAATTTTAGTAAAAGTATATAGCCGAATTTCAGTGCTTTTTGATAAAAAATCTATTAGAACAATTTTATGGTTTTTGGCAGCAAACTAATTTGAAAATTGTACATTAATGTTAGTTATAGTAAACAAAAGAATTTCGGGGCTTTTTCATAACAAATTAATTTGAGCGAATTTTATGTTTTTTTGGCAACAAACTAATTTGCAAATTGTACGTTGATTTTATCTATAGTAAACAAAAGAATTTCGGCGTTTTTTGATAACAAATTTTTGTAGCTTATATATCAGTTTTAGTCATAGTATACGCAAGTAAATTTTTGTTTCGGCAACAAACTAATTTGCAAATTGTACATTAATTTTGGTTATAGTACATATTATAGTAGAATTTCAGTGCTTTTGATAACAAATTAATTTGAACGAATTTTATGTTTTTGACAACAAACTAATTTGCAAATTGTACATTTATTTTAGTTATAGTAAACATACATCAGGCTGGCGCAAATCCTTGGGCTGAACCCTCCCAGAGGGTGCCGGCTGGTAATATGCACAACAGTTTCCCCTTCCAGGGGAGTGCTAGCTAAGTTTAGGAATCATCTCCATTTGTGCCCCAGCTCCTTAATAGCTTAGGCATATGGAAATGGTTTTTAAACGTGGCCTCAAGGTGGGAACTGGACCACGCCCAGTTGAAAAGGTGGTCCACCCCTAATCCAGGGTGTTATGCGATTCCTTTCCGATTGGATGGTTTGCAGTCAGGGGCATCCGACTGTATTCTTACGGAGCCTCCCGGATACCGGTCCACCTCCGGGAGTAACGGCGACTTGCTGCGGTATGGGGCTCTACCACAGTCGACCGCATTGTTTCCCCTATCCCTTTAACTTCAGGCTGCCGAACGGTCTCACCTTAGTAGGCAGCTAAAGAACAAGATTTGTAATGGCCTCGGATGCCGCGTAAAGATGCCGCCCTTGGACTAGGCATTAAAAAAGTCGGGAACCGCACTGACGGTGCCGACCAGGCCTTCACGGCAACAAAAAAATCCTCGGCCACCTGTGCAGCAGCCGGCAAAGCTAGCCCCAAAGAGGGAAAGCAACGTCCGACTGAGCAAGCACAGGAGGCCCGTCCCACGCCCGTACCGGGCACCTCTTGTCAGCAGGTGGCTGGTAACAGCACTAAATCCTCCACGGACAAAAGTACTGCCTCCACCGCTGCAAAGTTACCTCGCAAGCCGGCTGAACCCCTTGAGGGTTCCAAGGCAAATAAGCGAATCCCGACTTCGGTCCGCAACCAGCGGAAAATTCGCAATGCCGTCAAAATCGTTGAGAAAATTGGCAACTCTCCCAGCGACAAGTTGACGGCAGAGCAAAAAAGTTCTCTGGCCTGGGCCAGGAAGATTATTGCTGCCAATAAGAGCAGCAACAACAACCCCACCCCTTCCTCTTCTGCCACCAAACTAACTTCTGACCCGAAGATGCCGGCCCTTGAGAGACAAAGGTCTATGGGAAATGCCTCGAGCGATCCCAAAAGGCACCGGCCTTCGACCTCTACTCCCCCTGCCCTGACCAAAACCTTCAGCGAGGCGGCTAAGGCCAACTTTACGCTGGCGGTTTTGAACCGCGGTCACCCGGATGGGAACATGACCCGGATAACTGGAAGGATGTCCTTAACGGCCTTCTCAAGATCTTTAAGGACATCATGACCAAGCATCCGGGGCCGGCTCCCACTATCCGTGATGCCGGCTGGTACCAGGGTAGGGTCAAGCTTGTTTCCTGCGCCGATGAGCGCTCGTGCAAGCTCTACAAACTCGCCATAGCTTCGCTAGGACAGCTGTGGCCTGGGGCCAGGTTGGATGCGGTCGGTGCGGAAGAAATTCCGAACAGACCGAGAGCCTGGGCCTGGGTCCCAGACGGCATAGCGGATCCTGGCGAGATCCTTGATACCCTCGCGGAGTCGAATCCGGGGCTACCTTCGAGCGATTGGAGGATAGTCCGGGTCGGCGAGACAAGGGCGAAGCAGCGTTATGTTGGTTTCATCATAAACGAGGCTTCTCTCCCTTGGCTTGACGAATGTGGTGGAGTATTAAGCTACGGCTTCTACTCCATCACGTTGAAAATTCGACGGGATGGTGCGAAGGAGGAAATACCGGACGAGGGTGAGCCTGTCCCGCAGGGCGAGGGGTCAGACAGAAACACCCCGAGTGGATCTGCTGCCCATGGCACTGGGGAAGGGACCGCCACCGCTCCGGAGGATCTGGTGATCGGGGATACCGCCTCGAGCGAATCCGCAATCGCCACAATGAATCTCACGGACCCATGCAACACCTTGAGTGGACATGGGGTCGATATCGAACTGGCACGCAGCACTCCGGATGCCGAGAGCGACACACTCGGTATCTGAGTTTGCGGGCCAGTTCTTTACGGGCATGGACGAGCAGCTTTTGCTGGAATCCGACCCGTCGGATGCCGAATTCGACGATACTATCGTAGAGGAGGCATCCGACGATACGGATCAGCAGAGGATGGACGTCGATGCCACAAACGAATCGTAACGGGCGCGCAGGTACCACAGATAAACCTGCACCATTCTAAGGCAGCCTCGGCTGCCCTAATATTACGCCTCAGCACTACGCGTGAGGACGTCGTTCTAGTCCAGGAGCCTTGGGTCGTTGGCAGCAAGGTCTGTGGACTCTTTTCTAAGGACTACCGGCTGGTGACACCGCCCGTGACAGGTAGAATCAGATCTTGTATTCTAGTAAAGAAAAATCTAGTATTTATTTTACTATCTCTTTTTAGCGACGAGGACTTTACCTGTATTAGCCTCGAGCTACAGGGGCAAACAATCTGGCTGATGTCCGCATATCTATCGCACGATCGCCCAACTTCTGTGCAGGACCGGCTCTGCAAAGCGGTACGGGAGGCCCACAGTAAAGGGTTCCCGATAATAATTGGGGCCGATGCCAATGCACATCACACTGCTTGGGGCTCTACCGACATTAACAGTAGGGGTGAGTCTCTTTTTGATTCTATTATAAGTAACAATCTAAGTATATGCAACTCTGGAGACAAACCAACTTTCATCACCTTAAATAGGAAGGAGGTTCTAGATGTTACTCTAGTTTCTGGGGCATTCTCTGACCTTGTCAAAAATTGGAGAGTTTCCAACGAAAACTCCTACTCTGATCATATGTATATCATTTTCACTCTGCTCTTGCGTACACCGCCTAGGGTGGCGTACAGGAATAGGAGACGTACGGACTGGAACCTTTATAAAAAAGTCCTATCCTCTACTCTCCTAAAGAACGCTTCTCACGGTAGGCCGAGCCTACCGCTAACAACTGATGAAGCGCCTCCTTTAGACACAACATTTGCTTCTCTCGGTGAGCTAGACTCATCGTCAAAAATAGAAGAAGCAGTAGATCTTATCACCAAATCTTGTAACGCTGCCTTCACAGTAGCCTGCCGGGAGATTAAGGTGAGGGGTAAGAAGAAACCCTATTGGTGGAACCAAGAAATCTCCGAGCAGAGGAAAAACAGCAGAAAACTCTTTAACGAGGCTAAGCGCACGGGAATCTGGGCCCATTATAGGGACGCCCTAAAATCTTTTAAGAAGTTAATCCAGAAGGCCAAAAGGGACTCCTGGAAGAGCTTCCCTAATGACATCGAAGAAGTCTCAGAGGCCAATCGCCTACGAAAGGTCCTCTCCAAAAACCCCATACCTCCAAGCTGCATTCGCACAACGGGCGGAGAATGGGCCACTTCTAGTACGGAAATTCTCGAAACCCTGATCAGCACTCACTTTCCGGGCTGCAGATCTCAACCATACATCTTAACCACGCAATCTAACCCAGGGCCATTTCAACCCCTGGACCACATTGTAAGTGAAAAAGGAGTTATCTGGGCAATCAAGTCCTTTAAACCCTTCAAATCTCCGTGAACGGATGGAATATTTTCCGCTTAATTTGTAAGCTGCAAACGATCTTATAAGCCCGCTGCTAGCTAAAATCTACAAGGCTTGCCTCAACCTGGTCTATATCCCCACGGAATGGACCAAGGCAAAGGTAGTCTTCATACCCAAAGGAGGCAGTATATCGGGCAACAGTCCAAAGGATTTCAGACCAATAAGTCTGACCTCCTTCATCCTAAAAGTTCTAGAACGATTGCTGGACGCCTACATTAGACGATCGGCAAATAAGGCACTCATCTCCAACAACCAACACGCCTACTTTAAGGGCAAATCCGTAGAGACAGCTCTACATGCTATCACTACTAAGATAGAGAAGGGTCTTGCCTTTAAAGAATTTACGCTGGGTATCTTTCTCGACATAGAAGGAGCCTTCAACAACGTTCTCCCAGCAGCGGTCACAAAATCTCTACGTTCTTTAGGGGTGGAAGAGCCTCTTGTGAAGTTCGTCGAGCTCCTCCTAAACAAGAGAATCATTATCTCTGAGCTAGGCAGCTCATCGTTAATAAGGTATATCAACAGAGGAACCCCCAGGGGGGCGTTCTTTCTCCTCTACTATGGAACCTGACGGTGAACGCTCTGTTATCTATACTACAGCCCACCGGATGCCAAGTCATTGCATATGCCGACGACATAGCCTTGACAGTTACCGGCAAACACCTTCCGGTGCTTAGCGAACTCCTGCAAAATGCTCTTAATCTAACAAACACCTGGTCTATGGAATGCGGACTCAGCATCAGCAGTGAAAAAACTGAGATGGTGCTTTTTTTACCCTCCCATCCCTAAACGGGAAGGAAATCAAACTCTCTACCGAGGTTAAATATCTCGGAGTTATTCTAGACAGGAAGCTTGACTGGAAGCGAAATGTGGAGGAACGATCCAGGAAAGCCACAATGGCTATCTACGCTTGTAAGTCGGCAATCGGAAAAAGGTGGGGTCTCCAGCCACGCATAGTCCATTTGATCTATACGGCAGTGGTGAGACCCATACTCTTCTACGCCGTCACCGTATGGTGGACGGCACTCGATATCGAATCTAACAGGAGTAAAGTAACGAGAGTGCAGAGGATGGCGGCAATGCTCACCAGAGGTGCCCTTCCCTCCACTCCCACCAAAGCTCTTGAAACCATATTATTCCTTCTCCCAACTAATCTATATGGTAGATACTGTGCCTCCTGCAACGCGGCGAGGCTCAACGCTATCGAACCATGGAGGGATTGCAGGTTTGGTCACACCCGGATCCTGAAGCAAGTCCCTGAAACCTTCTTGAAATTGGACCATACAACATCGCCCCCTTGCTGGGACAACAAATTTTCCACAAGAATCCCAGAGAGGAACGAGTGGGCAAACGGCGTAGAGCCGGGATCACACGAAATCTCCGTTTTTACAGATGGCTCTAAACTAAACAACAGAGTCGGCAGCGGGATATTCTCGGAGAAGCTCAATCTAAGCGAGAGCTTTCGCCTACCTGATCACTGCAGTGTTTTTCAGGCTGAACTCATAGCTATCTGGGAAGTAGCCCGCTACCTTGCTAACCTGCAGGTAACCAATTCTATTTCAATTTTCTCTGACAGCCAAGCTGCCATAAAATCCCTGCAATGCAGTAACACCTCGTCACTAGTGGCATTGAAGTGCAGAGAAACCCTCAACAAACTAGCTGAAAATTGCAACCGAAGCATAATATGGGTTCCTGGCCACTGTGACATCTCAGGAAACTGTGCTGCGGATGAGCTAGCTAGGGAAGGCACCAACTTGCAAACAATAACCTCCGCTGATTGGGCCAGCCCTCCTCTAAACACTTGCAAATACCACCTGCGATCTCTTTTCACGGATCAGGCAAACGCCAGATGGGCGAGGGAACCTACATGTAGTATATCCAAGCAAATCTGGCCTAAGCTGGATGAAAAGAGATCGCGATCGGTGATATTATTAAACCGTATCTCTATAAGCCCACTAGTGGGCCTTCTTACAGGTTACTGTCTCATGGGCACTCACGGTGCCTATATGGGCCTGCAGACAAATGACTTCTGCCGCAGCTGTAGGGACGAGGAGAAGATAGAAAGCGTTGAGCACTATCTGTGCCACTGTCCCGCACTGTCAAAAACCAGGTACCAATGCCTCCACAGACAATCTTTTGGGTGCCTTGCGGAGCTTGAATCTATAAACCCAAACGATATCTTGCGTTTCATTAGGCAAACACGCTGGTTTAGCCTCACTGGGGTCTAAACTCTCCTCTTCTTCGAAAGTAGGGTAATAGGAAATAGGGGCCCCCCGCGTGGTAGCACAACGGGCCACAACGGCCTACGTGAGTCTCCGCTCGGACAGCAACAAACTAATTTGCAAATTGTACATTAATTTTGGTTATAGTATATATTATAGTAGAATTTCAGTGCTTTTTGATAACAAATTAATTTGAACGAATTTTATGTTTTTTTAAATGTTTTTTGGCAACAAACTAATTTGCAAATTGTACATTAATTTTATGTACATAAATAAATGAATTTCAAAATTTTGTAAGTATTGTTATGCTGGTTTATTACTTTCAGAGCCTGATAGAGTTATATCACTTGATGCAACTTTAGATGTAGTGTCGGAATCTTCATTCCAAGCTAATGGAATCGTCATAAAAATTACCTTATGTTGCTGTTCAGTCGAGTGGTTATCTAGTGAGAAAATATGTGTAAAACCGTTAGAATCATTCATGCTTTTTAAGGCTAATAATTTCGTTATACTTAAATTACGTGCATACCTGCATTTTGGATTTCGTCATGTTGGTTGTTGAGTTCACTTTGTTTATCTGCACCTAGGTTTTCGACTGCGCCTGGATTTTCGACTTGGTCGTGTTGTTGAATGTTTATTTCAGTATCTGCACCCGTATTTTGTATGTTGGAAATCTGTGCTTTTTGGCACCACTCTTCATCTCCTAGTACTATTAGCAGCGCTTTTTCTGTCAAATAGTGTTTTAGAATATCATCGTTACAGATTTCTGTGCCATCATCTTCAAGTACAATTTTATTTGTTTTAAAACTTTCACTACAAATGTAGCACCAAAAATTTCCACGAAGCACTTCTCTTTCATTTTTTTTGATGATGGCGATGCTCATGTACTTTCAGGCTGCTGTAGTTGGTGAAAGTTTTTGAGCATTCACTCTGTACAATTGTACAATTCACTGTTTTTTATAATTTTTAAGAAATTATACTTACTTTCTTATATTTTCACTATTCACCAACAAATCTCTGCTTTTATAATTTTATAAACTTAATTTTATGAAGAACACAAACACGAAAAAGTAAAACTCGGACGGACTGCGCTTGTTAGAGATGATGTGTGTAAATTATCACAATTTATCGATATGCATCCATATTTTACATCCCGTTTGTCGGGGAACAATCAATCACATACGAGAAAGAGTACATGAGCGGTCGACTTCTAAAACAAGTTCAAACATATTGGAAGGGGTATGGAAAGATACATTTCGGACTCGGTATCAATAACCCCGGAGTGATCCAAGATCATAAGTAGATACTATGATAATTGGATATTCGTGTAAAAGCAATGATACAAATAATAATCAGAATAATAAGACATTTTACTCAGCAAAAACTGATTGGGAAATTGGACTGTACATACGGATAGGACAGTTTTCTGGAATACATTTTTTAATCAACTTTAATTGCAGCCCAATTTGATTCCAAAAGTAATCGGTGTAATTTTGTTTAAATGATTTCAGTTTTTTATTCCGCACTCATAACTATTAATAGTGGAACTCCATAGCACGCGAAGTCGTATGCGTGCGCTTGACAGATGAGTTGATTACATATATGCTTACTGGATGAACTCCATAGGTACGCGCGTACTCGTACGTATATCTTCGAAAATCCGAAGTTAAGTTGGACAACGAGTTCCATCGCACCGAAGTTAAATTTTTCTACTTTCATGCATTTGTATGCGCTTAGCACTGTAAATAGCAGCTAGAATCCTCTTACGTATACAGAATTAATTTGCGGTGAATTTTTGTCATGAAAAAATATTTCGTTTTGAGTGTATATTTTTATTGTTTCTAGCTCGAATTAAAAATTTACCAAATGCAACCGCGCGCAGTTTCGAACTGTCAAACGCATGTAAAAACTTGTACTATGGAGGTGCTCGATTTTTTGGAACGAAAACGTTTAGAAAGGCGTAGGTACGCGTGTCTATGGAGTTCCACTATAATAAGACACTGAATACACAGGAGTGAGTTCGAATTTTACAGTTCTGTCATTGCTTAGGTATAAACTAGGCAATTATTATCGGAATTCACATCCCAATAATCACCACGTATGAAATCGGTATGCGCCAGTTATACATCGAGATATATAATATCGAGAAAGCAATCTTCCAGTTTTTCGATTCCTGTATTTTCCAGCGTTGCCATTATGTCTCCGCTAATTACCCAAAAAAACAAAAATTCTCCAATCGGTTTGCAGAAATTATCTTAACCATCAGTATAGGTGGTGACGTCTTATTACCGCTCCAAATAGTTCGTATATAGTAAATATTTTTGTGATCAGCACAAATTTTTTACACATACTAGTTCACAAGAATGTACAAACTATATTTGCATTCCACAATTCCAAGAAACAGAATCAGTCAGCAAACAGTTAGCAACTACAGCAAGTCATTTCACAACTCGATTCTCTGGCTACTGAGAGGACAAAAATTAAAGTAAATCTGTGCTTTCTCAGACAGAAGTAGTCAGAAGAATTTTTGTTGGCAAATCCAGGACAACTGTCAAACGATCAGCTGTTGCGTGTTTTGGAAATTTGAATTTACGTATTTGGAAACAATAAAATACTAAAAAAATGTATAGTGATGAAGAACTATGCGGTTTAGTAATGCATAATAATAATGCATATTTAAAAATTTTTGCAGTTGTACATACATATATATGTATGACAGAAGTAACAATTTTACAAGAAATCCATCCCGTACTATTGAGTGTTACTCTCTCGCTCTGAGAGAATTCTTACTTTTTTGACAGCTTTCAAGATTTAGTCAGAGAAGTTATGGAATGAAGCTTATATTAGCACTTTTGAATACAAAATTTCATTCAGATTTTCATTTTGTACTCTATTGCCATAACGGTGGCGAGAGTAGTCCCTTTTCCGTTTTATTAAATTTTATTGCGATGCAGCTATCAAATATGGTTATTTCTCATAATCTGGCTTCACTGATGCTCTCGACAATCGTTTTCGGTGAAATGCCACAACGAACGCTTTTCGTTTGAAAACGGTACTTCGTCTGAACTTCGGTAATTATGCGCCATGCAAGTGTTATTTCGCACATAAGTGATGAAATTACAATATCAGTATGTAATTTTGCATCAGTTAAGTGTAGTTTGTCACAAAAATTATGAAATTACGAATTCAGAATATAGTTTTGATCAAAAATGCTAGTAAAATCACTTATAATGCTTATTTTTCCGCTGCAGTGCGTGAAATTTTGTTGAAATCTTTGAATTGAGCACTTATAGCGTGAATTTAGGGAAAACGTGTATATTTCAACCAAAAATTACAAACATTTTGGTAGCGAATTTAGACGCATATTTTAGTGTGTAGGATTTATACTTTTTACATTTGGATAGACGAAATTTCATTCATAGAAACTGCGCACCTCACTAATATATGTACAAAAAGATACAAAGCGCACTTTTAAGAACAGGAGTTGGAAGGCTTAAAATTCGAACTGTTTTTTTTTTTTTTTTGTCAGGATGAAAACCAAAATGTGATCAATTTGTGATCGCTTTATATTTTGTTATTGCTTTTTCAATAAATCATATTTCACTCATAAGAGGGAGTCGATTTCGAGTCTTCTTTTGATCGCAGAATTGATTAAACAGTTTTTAGTCGTCAAAAGGAGTCGAAAATGTCTCATTGTGGTGATTTATACTTTAATCAGTCTTCGATATGCTATGTAGGATATTTGTATGTATGTGAAACATTTGTGCTTTCGAATTTAGCGGGGATACATAAAGGTTTAGGTCTTTGAAATTCGCATTAGAACACTTTGATAATTGTTCCCAAAGATGGCGCGCTTGTGCACGAAATTGAATTTCGATATTTGGAAAAATTGTTCGAATTTACAAAAAACTTTTTCTATTAATTATAAACAAATAGAGTAATATTTGTTAACAAAAATAGGCCTATGCACTGCTGCTGATCCATAAGAATCGATTCATATAACTTTTTAAGAAAGGGTTTTCTTTCCAACATATTTATAACCAGGAAAAGGCCTCAAACGAAGTGGCGTTGTCAGTTTTCGGTGCCATTTTTTAGCAACCTGTCTTTCGTTAAGGAACAGTGTGCTTATTGAATAATACTTAAGCCAATACTCAATAACGGTACACTGTAAGAAATGGAGCTAGTAAAATCAACAAATCGGTTCTGTTGTTCTTGACTTTACGGAGATTCGGTGAAATTGATATAATTATGGTTAATTGGACCGAGTTCTTTGTCAAGCGAACAAATTAGTTTAGCCATTTCAACAAAAGAGAAATTGTCGCTCTTAAGCTTACAAAATTCTGTAAAATTGACATATTTCTAATCAATCTAACTGATTTTTCTGTTAACAAATCTGATCTCACTGGTCATTTCAACAGCGAACAACAGTCAATGCATGAGCAAATTTCAAAGAGAATTTTACGCTCACTGCGCTCTCTTTTTGTACTTCTGACGATGGTGCCAGTTGTTAAAAAAAAAAACACCAAAATAAGAAAATAAGAAAACCACCAAATCGAAAAAACACACAAATTTGGAAAGCAACAAACAACTAGTTTTTCAGTTAACAATACAAAAAGAAAAAAACCCTTTTTTGAATTTACTGCGCTTGACACTGCAACAAATTATGCCATACCGGGACCCCTATTTATCGGGTACAATTTTGCAACTTCTCCTCCAAGCGAAATGCAAAATTCCGTCCTCTTATTGCAAAAGTTTTGTTTCGTTTCAAAGAACAGGATTTTTCCAATGTTAGTAAAATTTTTTTCAAGTTTTTACGAATTTTCACTCACGCGAACGAATCTAATAAGATAATAAAAAAATCGTTTTTTGATGTTGATGTTTCCGACAGCATAAAAGTTTGAGTTTTTTTGATTTATTTCAAAATACAGTGTTACGAGAATTAAACTTGCCGAATTACATGTAAAGTTACTCCAGTGGTGAACTACCTTCCAGCGATTTCATTCTTTACTTTTCTATAACTTACAAGATCTCTATTTAGAATGTTATGTGAACAAGTTTTGTTCGAAACAATCGAGTGTGGCAACTCTACATGCTAGAGAAGAAATTGAGATTGAGCTGCAACTGAAAGAATTGAGAATCAGGTTCGTTTCTATTTGAAAAGTGAAGTGACGTGCGGCGAAGTTCAAAACTATAAATTAAATAAATTATAAGAAATAAAATTTGGTGAAAGTGCGTTTAATAAAACAAAGTAATAAAGTGTATGTATAATGTTTAATGTATGCCAACATTATGGATGTATGCCCAATTGAAGTTTGGTTAGTAATTACATACATATGTATGTACATATTTACTTATTTCACCGATTTTTGTTTTATAGCGCTTTCTTTTCTGAAATAAATTTTCGCCTAAGTAAATGGTAAAGCCTTAATAGAGTTACTTCTACCCCAGAAAATTTTCAACATTTATAGTACATGCAAAGAACATAAATGGCTACTCCATGTATTAGCTCATTTACTAGCTGTCAATGATAATAAAAGTTCTTTAGCAATCATTTCCTTCATTTTAATTTTCTTCGCTAAAAATTTGTGAAGTTACGAAAATAAATTGTCACGATCAGCTGTTTTAGCAGAGTTGCACTGCCACACCGCCATTTTATGCAGGGTAAAAGTGTAACGCTTTTACGTTGCGAGCAGGGAACAAATTTCAGAAAAGAACGAAATACCCCGTAAAGGCGTTACCTGCTTTTTAGAATAGAGATAATATATTTACAACCCTTGCGCGGCGTACAAAAAGCGTAAAGAAATCGCTATTACATTCAAAGAAGACGGAAAGATTTTATTATCAAATGTGCGTACACAAATATAAATATAATTACAATATAACAATATGGTGAAAATTTTGGGAAAAAAAGTTGAAATAAAGTTCTTATTTAATGGTAATTTCCGATCAGTTTTATTAATTTATATGTAGTTTTTCAGCTTTACTGATCTATTAGGGTCAAGTGCAAATAAAATGTGATTTATTCCACCATTTAGCCCAACGTTTCGATAATTATCCTTATCTTCTTCACGGCCGGTCTATATTTGTTTATAACAAAATACAAAAGACAAAAACAACATTAGAAATAAAATTACACGATCTAAATTACATAGTTTCAAACAAATTTTTGCACAATTATAAATTTGAATTTTACATGAAATATTACTTCACAAACAATTATTTATATTCACTCACATTGGTATTTAAAAAACGATTTTATTATTACTTTACAAAAAAATTAAATGCTACCATCACTATATGGTAAACTTGTCAAACTAAAACTAATTATCTGTGTCATAGCCATAATAAGTAAGTCGCGGCTATGTCTTATGTATCTTCTTTCTTGTTCATTGGCTTTTCTCTGTTTTGCATTATTCTTAGGCTCTCGAGTGTGTACCTTGTTCTTTCTCTCGTTTCTTTGTCTATTATTTTTGTTGTTGTGAAATCCACTGTGTGTTTGTGGTTTACCGCGTGCTGTGATAACGCCGTGCTGTGTTTTTCTTTGTTGATATCGGCTTGGTGCTCTGCAAGTCGTGTGTTTAGCGCCCTCTTCGTAGTGCCAATATATATTTTGTTGCAATGTTCAGTTTCATTTCCTTTGCACTCTATTTGGTATAACACGTTACTTTGTTGTTGTATGTCGATCGGGCTTTTTGTTTTTGTAAAGAATGTTGATAGAGTGTGGTTAGATTTGTAAGCTAGTGTTACTTTTGGGTTTTTTGTTATGTGTTGTGCTAGGTTTTCTGAGAGCCTGGGAATATAGGTCGTACTAAAATATTGTTTTGGCTCATTCGGCGACTCTTTCGTTGTGGTTTGTGTGGGAATATTTATTAATTCTTGTTGTTTACGGTCAATTAGATTACATATTAATTTATTGGGATAATTATAACTTCTTAGCGTCATTTTGATTTTTTCTATATTAACGTTATGAAAACATTGATTGCTGATGGTCAGTACTTTATGTATAAAATATTTGGCGGTATTTAATTTATACTTAAAGGGTTGTGATGAAAAGAAATTTATTAGGCGACCAGACGATGTAGGTTTTGTGTACCAGTCAAGTATAATTTTATTGTTAGCTCTATATATGCGGGTGCCTAAGAAGGGGATGTTGTTGTTTTTTTCCATTTCAATGGTAAATTGCAGTCTATTGTGGTATTTATTCAGTGTACTTAAGATAATTTCCGTGTCGCTTCGTTTTATTATTGCAAATACGTCGTCTACGTATTTGACAAGAAATTTGATACCAGTGTTTTGTTGTTGGTTCAGCTCAGAGTACATTTTGTGTATAAGGTCGTCCATCACAATGGCGGCTATGGTGGGGGAAAGTGGGTTACCCATCGGCATTCCAAATGTTTGTTGGTAAATATTGTTATTGTACATGAAATAGTTATTTTCTTTTAAGCAGAACTCTAATATGGATAAAAATTTGTTTTTCGGTATGTTTGTGTGTTGTTGGACTTTTTCCCATTTTTTCATGACTATCTTTATTGCTAAAGCCGTCGGTATGTTGGTGAAGAGCGAGACGACATCGAACGATACTAACACATCATCATTGTATACATTTACATCAGCTAATCTATTTTTCAAGTCAAATGAATTTTTAATGTTGTAGTCTTCTGATATTAGTGGCGTCAAGATTTTTCTTAAATATATGGACAATTCATAACATGGAACATTTATAGAAGACGAAATTGGACGTAAGGGGCATTCGGGTTTGTGGATTTTGGGTAAACCATAAAGTCTCGGTGCGGTTGCTGCCGATACATAAAGTACTGACCATCAGCAATCAATGTTTTCATAACGCTAATATAGAAAAAATCAAAATGACGCTAAGAAGTAACAATTATCCCAATAAATTAATATGTAATCTAATTGACCGTAAACAACAAGAATTAATAAATATTCCCACACAAACCACAACGAAAGAGTCGCCGAATGAGCCAAAACAATATTTTAGTACGACCTATATTCCCAGGCTCTCAGAAAATCTAGCACAACACATAACAAAAAACCCAAAAGTAACACTGGTTTACAAATCTAACCACACTATCAACATTCTTTACAAAAACAAAAATCCCGATCGACATACAACAACAAAGTAACGTGGTATACCAAATAGGGTGCACAGGAAATGAAACTGAACATTGCAACAAAATATATATTGGCACTACGAAGAGGGCGCTAAACACACGACTTGCAGAGCACCAAGCCGATATCAACAAAGAAAAACACAGCACGGCGTTATCACAGCACGCGATAAACAACAAACACACAGTAAATTTCACAAGAACAAAAATAATAGACAAAGATACGAGAGAAATAACAAGGTACACACTCGAGAGCCTAAGAATAATGCAAAAAGAGAAAAGGCAATGTACAAGAAAGAAGATACACAAGACATAGCCGCGACTTACTTATTATGCCTATGACACAGATAATTAGTTTTAGTTTGACAAGTTTACCATATAGTGATGGTAGCATTTAATTTTTTTGTAAAGTAATAATAAAATCGTTTTTTAAATACCAATGTGAGTGAATATAAATAATTGTTTGTGAAGTAATATTTCATGTAAAATTCAAATTTATAATTGTGCAAAACTTTGTTTGAAACTATGTAATTTAGATCGTGTAATTTTATTTCTAATGTTGTTTTTGTCTTTTGTATTTTGTTATAAACAAATATAGACCGCCCCTGAAGAAGATAAGGATAATTATCGAAACGTTGGGCTAAATGGTGGAATAAATCACATTTTATTTGCACTTGACCCTAATAGATCAGTAAAGCTGAAAAACTACATATAAGTTCTTGAGACCGACGCCAATGTAATTTAACAAACAATGCATTGCCCTTATTTTCGCTAGAGCATGTACTAACGCGTGCGTGAATATGTACATATGTTGCAAATATCTATGTAGCAAGCATGCGTATTTATGTATTCGCATATTTACGTATATATGTATATGGCAATATACTTTCGTATAAAGCTGTAGGTGGTAATTCGGAACAAGTTTTGTTTATTTGAATTTAAGTTATTACTATTTTTATTAATATTACAAATATAGCTGTTGGGGCATAGATTGGCAACCACTGCATTTTTTGAACATATGTTTTTTACATACCTCACTACTATTTAATTATATGCCTAAGCTATTCAAGGCCACAATAACACAAGTCATTCACACAATCGTTTCTACATGCATTGTTTACATTGATTTGCTGACCTATTTTCGTTTGCTGCTAATGCACCATTGCATTGCATACAAATTTACATACATACTCTCACTATAGTTAATCGCTCATATTTGTTGTTTGTACACTTGCTAATATCACATTAAACAAGGGCAAAGCATATAAGAATGCTGCGATCTAACTTTTTGCTAATTGCTTTTCTATAACATATGTATGTTGAGATGTATGAATTATACAAATAGCTTTAACCCATCTTCGGCCGCAGCATGATCCCGTTATAATTTTTTGTTCCCCTTTAAAGGAAGGGCTTTTAGGACCATAATCAAGACAAATTTCAAATATAAAAAGATTCTGACCAGCCGTTTGCTTTTTGTGGACTGGTCGAAAAATCGACCACTGGCCAAAAACCGTCAAGTATGTAAAAAAAACTAATTGCTTCATGACAAAAAATGTTGCTCTCAAACTTGAGTAATTTGTTTTTATTTCAAAGAAAAGTGCTTACTATTGAAATGTTATACATTCTTATACATATACATACATATTTTATAAACATTGATAGAGACGTCAATTTACAAATTTTTATGATATTCATCAAAGCATTTAGCATGTAAGTAAATACTGCATTTTTTGCAAGTAAAAATAGTATGTTTCTTGCATAATTTACAGAGCCGATATTTTTTTTCAAGACTTTTTATTACAGAATGTATCCTTTCGTTGCTCCGAGGAAGGTTCGACGGCTGATTTAAGTCTCCGCCTTCATGACCACGTCTGCCTTCTTCTTCATTGCCAAAAGTCAACAATTTTGTTGTGACTTCAGAACGAAAATTAATTTGCGAAAGTGGGGTTGTCTTTTGGATTTTTGCAATCATACAATGCAGCTTCCACGCACTGCGTTACCAATACGGTTTGTCCATAGTGGCCATCACCACTTCTTTCCTCGAATACAAATACGATAATTTGCTACAGCATTCATGGAGATCTACACCACCCATACCCTTATTATATTCTTGAATAACTTTTGGCTGCGATATAGTAATAGTTTTTGTTTTGTTTACGCCAATATCTTTTAGCAGAAACAATTGACACTCGAGGAGTTATTGGTTATAACATTGACAAGAGCATTGTCGTTCCACCGGGTAGTCAATATTTCTTGATTACTATCGAGTCGCTGGTCAAATGCCCCGCGCTTGTCTTTTTTAAACATCTTAGCGGTGGTTTTCCCATTCTATTTTCGCGTATAGTGCCAGTTGCAAAGAATCGACGCTCATTCAAAAGACACATAAGGTGATAAGAAGAAAAAAAATTATCGAAGAAAATAATGTGGCACTCAGGGTCAGATACGTTAGAAAGCAAATCTAAGACAGTTTGCGCGCCTAGACCTATATCCAGATTGTGAGGAATTGCTGCGCCGCCGTAAAATGAGCTGGAATATAAATATCCACTTTCTGAGCATAAACACCATGACTTAAATCCAAACCTGATCGGCTTTCCTTTAATAAACATCTTACAAGAGTGGCGACCAAAGTACGGAATCATCTGTTCGTCTCCAAATTGCATAAATCTTTCGTTGAGAGCATCGGTAATAGGGCAAACCTTTGCAAATTGATCTGCTGTATTTAAATTGTTGTTATTTGAGAGATGAAGGAACTGTTTAATTTTTTTAAAGCGATTACGGCTAATCGCTTGTTTCACTATCGGAATCCCCATGTCAGGTCGAACAGACCAATAATGTTCAATGTGAGGCAAAGTATGGTACCCCGAAAGATACAAAATACCAATAAATTTATGTATTTCTAATGGAGTGACGTCAATTGAAGTATTGTGTTGATTGGCATATTCATTTGTAAAATTTGTAATCTCATCGATAACTTGTTCATCAAAAAACAATGCAAATAGATCATAGGGAGATTTAGAGCCTGCAAAAAAGGAGATGAAATATACGTCCCAAAATAATAGATAGTAACGTTTTTGACAAAGTGAGACGGTTCTTACCAATTTCAGCAAAAATATCTTCCATTTTGTGACTTTCTACATTTATTGGCCTTCTTGTGTATTGAAAATTTCTAGGCTTTCGCCAAACCGGAAGACCAAAATCTGATTTTTTCTTAAATCCGCCACATGCATTGGATGTTGATGGATTTTCTGCGTCACCCAGATCGTTACCTGCATTTGGAATATTCGCTGCTTCTGAGTAGTGTAGCTCAACTGTGCCTCCTATTTCATTTAGGTAATCGTTATTGTCGTCGTCAATATTTATCAGGTCATCATCCAAGTCTTCTTCGTCCGTCATGCACTCCACATCAGGCGGTGGAATGTATACAATGTCGACCTCCTTTGCGTTCGATATAGCTTGATCCTCCTCATCGTCTGAACATGGCTCATTTAATATGGCCATAATTTCACTAATTTTTATTGATTTACGAACCGGCATTGTATTCGCCTATTGACCGCACAATTTTAAAAAATGAACTGACCAAAGGAAAACTGCTCAAGGTCATTGGTCTCGGTATCCTTTTTGCTTCTTTTAAACGAAAATTAGTTCAGAATAGAACCATATGTATATGTATTATTGCACAGCCTTGTAACACTATTAAGCACACAAAACAAACAACAAGCATTTTAAGTGTACAGTGTAATGTTCGGTTTCACCCGAACATAGACTTCCTTACTTCCAAAAAAGCCCCGGGCGCAAGAAAACTTCACTACGCCACTGAACTCTGGTTATTCGTACCTTTGGACACTTACGCGCATATAACTTTTAACCTTTTTTCAGCTTTTGTCAAACTGTGGTGCTATTTGTATACTCTATTTGACTATGCTAACCCTGAATCGCATCAAAACTGGAAATTCATTAAATATGAATTCCAAAATTTGGCCCTTTGTTGTATAAGTTTAAATCACACTTTCCGGACTAATATGACTAACTTACGTAGTTATCACTACACTCTTAGAAATTTTCGTGTAATTTCGTATACAAAAAGGTAGGTTATTTATTACCATTAATAACATAACATACAAAATACGGGTGCAGATACTGAAATAAACATTCAACAACACGACCAAGTCGAAAATCCAGGCGCAGTCGAAAACCTAGGTACAGATAAACAAAGTGAACTCAACAACCAATATGACGAAATCTAAAATGCAGGTATGCACGTAATTTAAGTATAACGGAATTATTAGCCTTAAAAAGCATGAATGATTCTAACGCTTTTACACATATTTTCTTACTAGATAACCACTCGACTGAACAGCAACATAATGTAATTCTTATGACGATGCCATTAGATTGGAATGAAGATTCCAACACTACATCTAAAGTTGCATCAAGTGATATAACACTATCAGGCTCTGAAAGTAATAAACCAGCATACTTACAAAATTTGGAAATTCATTTATTTATGTACATAAAATTAATGTACAATTTGCAAATTAGTTTGTTGCCAAAAAACATTTAAAAAAACATAAAATTCTTTCAAATTAATTTGTTATCAAAAAGCACTGAAATTCTGCTATAATATATACTATAACCAAAATTAATGTACAATTTGCAAATTAGTTTGTTGCCGAAAAAAAAATTTACTAGCGTATACTATAACTAAAACTGATGTATGTTTACTCTAAAATCAATGTACAATTTGCAAATTAGTTTGTTGTCAAAAACATAAAATTCGTTCAAATTAATTTGTTATCAAAAGCACTGAAATTCTACTATAATATGTACTATAACCAAAATTAATGTACAATTTGCAAATTAGTTTGTTGCCGAAACAAAAATTTACTTGCGTATACTATGACTAAAACTGATGTATAAGCTACAAAAAATTTGTTATCATAAAATCCCGAAATTCTTTTGTTTACTATAACTAAAATCAATGTACAATTTGCAAACTAGTTTGTTGCCAAAAAAACATAAAATTCGCTCAAATTAATTTGTTATGAAAAAGCCTCGAAAATCTTTTGTTTACTATAACTAAAATTAATGTACAATTTTCAAATTAGTTTGCTGCCAAAAACCATAAAATTGTTCTAATAGATTTTTTTATCAAAAAGCACTGAAATTCGGCTATGTACTTTTACTAAAATTAATGTACAAATTACAAATTAGCTTGTTGGCAAAAAACAATACAACTCATATTACTATAATTAAAATTAATGAACAAATAAGTTGCTGCAAAGAGCATAAAAATTCAATCACATACTAATGTACAGATATATATAATAAAATATATATTTATAAAATTATATATAATTTTTAATTTTTAAAATAAAATGTGCGTTTTAATCTTATGGACTTAAACAAAGGGTAAGTATCTATTATTACACTAAAATTGTGTTACATATTACACAACTCACGACTAAATTTATATTAAAGGAATGTAATTTCATTGTAAAATTTCACCTTTGTGTAATTTTCAACAAATTTCGGTTGAAATATTACACCATAAGTGTTTAAATTTAAAACTTGTTTTAGTAGCTTTTACACTGCTATTGTTGAAAGTTAAACAGCGCTTCTGTTAAATTTTTCAGATGTGTATTTTTGCATATACTGAGGTAGGAAATAAATAAATAAATTTGTGCTTTTTGGCACCACTCTTCATCTCCTAGTACTATTAGCACCGCTTTTTCTGTCAAATAGTGTTTTAGAATATCATCGTCACAAATTTCTGTGCCATCATCTTCAAGGACAATTTTATTTGTTTTAAAACTTTCACTACAAATGTAGCACCAAAAATTTCCACGAAGCACTTCTCTTTCATTTTTTTTTTTATGATGGCGATGCTCATTTACTTTCAGGCTGCTGTAGTTGGTGAAAGTTTTTGAGCATTCGCTCTGTACAATTGTACAATTCACTGTTTTTTATAATTTTTAGGAAATTATACTTACTTTCTTATATTTTCACTATTCACCAACAAATCTCTGCTTTTATAATTTTATAAACTTAACTTTATGAAGAACACAAACACGAAAAAGTAAAACTCGGACGGACTGCGCTTGTTAGAGATGATGTGTGTAAATTATCACAATTTATCGATATGCATCCATATTTTACATCCCGTTTGTTGGGGAACAATCAATCACATACGAGAAAGAGTACATGAGCGGTCGACTTCTAAAACAAGTTCAAACATATTGGAAGGGGTATGGAAAGACACATTTCGGACTCGGTATCAATAACCCCGGAGTGATCCAAGATCATAAGTAGATACTATGATAATTGGATATTCGTGTAAAAGCAATGATACAAATAATAATCAGAATAATAAGACATTTTACTCAGCAAAAACTGATTGGGAAATTGGACTGTACATACGGATAGGACAGTTTTCTGGAATACATTTTTTAATCAACTTTAATTGCAGCCCAATTTGATTCCAAAAGTAATCGGTGTAATTTTGTTTAAATGATTTCAGTTTTTTATTCCGCACTCATAACTATTAATAGTGGAACTCCATAGCACGCGAAGTCGTATGCGTGCGCTTGACAGATGAGTTGATTACATATATGCTTACTGGATGAACTCCATAGGTACGCGCGTACTCGTACGTATATCTTCGAAAATCCGAAGTTAAGTCGGACAACGAGTTCCATCGCACCGAAGTTAAATTTTTCTACTTTCATGCATTTGTATGCGCCTAGCACTGTAAATAGCAGCTAGAATCCTCTTACGTATACAGAATTAATTTGCGGTGAATTTTTGTCATGAAAAAATATTTCGTTTTGAGTGTATATTTTTATTGTTTCTAGCTCGAATTAAAAATTTACCAAATGCAACCGCGCGCAGTTTCGAACTGTCAAACACATGTAAAAACTTGTACTATGGAGGTGCTCGATTTTTTGGAACGAAAACGTTTAGAAAGGCGTAGGTACGCGCACGTCTACGCGTGTCTATGGAGTTCCACTATAATAAGACACTGAATACACAGGAGTGAGTTCGAATTTTACAGTTCTGTCATTGCTTAGGTATAAACTAGGCAATTATTATCGGAATTCACATCCCAATAATCACCACGTATGAAATCGGTATGCGCCAGTTATACATCGAGATATATAATATCGAGAAAGCAATCTTCCAGTTTTTCGATTCCTGTATTTTCCAGCGTTGCCATTATGTCTCCGCTAATTACCCAAAAAAACAAAAATTCTCCAATCGGTTTGCAGAAATTATCTTAACCATCAGTATAGGTGGTGACGTCTTATTACCGCTCCAAATAGTTCGTATTTAGTAAATATTTTTGTGATCAGCACACATTTTTTACACATACTAGTTTACAAGAATGTACAAACTATATTTGCATTCCACAATTCCAAGAAACAGAATCAGTCAGCAAACAGTTAGCAACTACAGCAAGTCATTTCACAACTCGATTCTCTGGCTACTGAGAGGACAAAAATTAAAGTAAATCTGTGCTTTCTCAGACAGAAGTAGTCAGAAGAATTTTTGTTGGCAAATCCAGGACAACTGTCAAACGATCAGCTGTTGCGTGTTTTGGAAATTTGAATTTACGTATTTGGAAACAATAAAATACTAAAAAAATGTATAGTGATGAAGAACTATGCGGTTTAGTAATGCATAATAATAATGCATATTTAAAAATTTTTGCAGTTGTACATACATATATATGTATGACAGAAGTAACAATTTTACAAGAAATCCATCCCGTACTATTGAGTGTTACTCTCTCGCTCTGAGAGAATTCTTACTTTTTTGACAGCTTTCAAGATTTAGTCAGAGAAGTTATGGAATGAAGCTTATATTAGCACTTTTGAATACAAAATTTCATTCAGATTTTCATTTTGTACTCTATTGCCATAACGGTGGCGAGAGTAGTCCCTTTTCCGTTTTATTAAATTTTATTGCGATGCAGCTATCAAATATGGTTATTTCTCATAATCTGGCTTCACTGATGCTCTCGACAATCGTTTTCGGTGAAATGCCACAACGAACGCTTTTCGTTTGAAAACGGTACTTCGTCTGAACTTCGGTAATTATGCGCCATGCAAGTGTTATTTCGCACATAAGTGATGAAATTACAATATCAGTATGTAATTTTGCATCAGTTAAGTGTAGTTTGTCACAAAAATTATGAAATTACGAATTCAGAATATAGTTTTGATCAAAAATGCTAGTAAAATCACTTATAATGCTTATTTTTCCGCTGCAGTGCGTGAAATTTTGTTGAAATCTTTGAATTGAGCACTTATAGCGTGAATTTAGGGAAAAAGTGTATATTTCAACCAAAAATTACAAACATTTTGGTAGCGAATTTAGACGCATATTTTAGTGTGTAGGATTTATACTTTTTACATTTGGATAGACGAAATTTCATTCATAGAAACTGCGCACCTCACTAATATATGTACAAAAAGATACAAAGCGCACTTTTAAGAACAGGAGTTGGAAGGCTTAAAATTCGAACTGTTTTTTGTTTTTTTTTTGTCAGGATGAAAACCAAAATGTGATCAATTTGTGATCGCTTTATATTTTGTTATTAAAAATAAAAAATAAATGTAAGGCGCGATAACCTCCGAAGAGATCTAAGGCCGAGCTTCTCTTCCAATTTGCGTCGTGCTCCTCTTGATTTTTCCCTACAAATTGGCCGGACGGGACCTACATGTTTTATGCCGACTCCGAACGGCATCTGCAAGGCAGATGAGTTTTCACTGAGAGCTTTTCATGGCAGAAATACAATCGGAGCGCTTGCCAGACACTGCCGAGGGGCGACCCCGCTTAGAAAAATTTTCTTCTAATTGAAAAATCTTATTTCTAAAATTTTGATGTTGCTTTGCCCGGGAGTTGAACCCAGGGCATACGGTGTGATAGGTGGAGCACGCTACCATCACACCACGGTGGCCGCCATTTTGTTATTGCTTTTTCAATAAATCATATTTCACTCATAAGAGGGAGTCGATTTCGAGTCTTATTTTGATCGCAGAATTGATTAAACAGTTTTTAGTCGTCAAAAGGAGTCGAAAATGTCTCATTGTGGTGATTTATACTTTAATCAGTCTTCGATATGCTATGTAGGATATTTGTATGTATGTGAAACATTTGTGCTTTCGAATTTAGCGGGGATACATAAAGGTTTAGGTCTTTGAAATTCGCATTAGAACACTTTGATAATTGTTCCCAAAGATGGCGCGCTTGTGCACGAAATTGAATTTCGATATTTGGAAAAATTGTTCGAATTTACAAAAAACTTTTTCTATTAATTATAAACAAATAGAGTAATATTTGTTAACAAAAATAGGCCTATGCACTGCTGCTGATCCATAAGAATCGATTCATATAACTTTTTAAGAAAGGGTTTTCTTTCCAACATATTTATAACCAGGAAAAGGCCTCAAACGAAGTGGCGTTGTCAGTTTTCGGTGCCATTTTTTAGCAACCTGTCTTTCGTTAAGGAACAGTGTGCTTATTGAATAATACTTAAGACAATACTCAATAACGGTACACTGAAGGAAATGGAGCTAGTAAAATCAACAAATCGGTTCTGTTGTTCTTGACTTTACGGAGATTCGGTGAAATTGATATAATTATGGTTAATTCGACCGAGTTCTTTGTCAAGCGAACAAATTAGTTTAGCCATTTCAACAAAAGAGAAATTGTCGCTCTTAAGCTTACAAAATTCTGTACAATTGACATATTTCTAATCAATCTAACTGATTTTTCTGTTAACACATCTGATCTCACTGGTCATTTCAACAGCGAACAACAGTCAATGCATGAGCAAATTTCAAAGAGAATTTTACGCTCACTGCGCTCTCTTTTTGTACTTCTGACGATGGTGCCAGTTGTTAAAAAAAAAAAGCAACAAAATAAGAAAATAAGAAAACCACCAAATCGAAAAAATCCGGAAGCAACAAACAACTAGTTTTTCAGTTAACAATACAAAAAGAAAAAACCCTTTTTTGAATTTACTGCGCTTGACACTGCAACAAATTATGCCATACCGGGACCCCTATTTATCGGGTACAATTTTCCAACTTCTCCTCCAAGCGAAATGCAAAATTCCGCCCTCTTATTGCAAAAGTTTTGTTTCGTTTCAAAGAACAGGATTTTTCCAATGTTAGTAAAATTTTTTTTAAGTTTTTACGAATTTTCACTCACGCGAACGAATCTAATAAGATAATAAAAAAATCGTTTTTTGATGTTGATGTTTCCGACAGCATAAAAGTTTGAGTTTTTTTGATTTATTTCAAAATAAAGTGTTACGAGAATTAAACTTGCCGAATTACATGTAAAGTTACTCCAGTGGTGAATTACCTTCCAGCGATTTCATTCTTTACTTTTCTATAACTTACAAGATCTCTATTTAGAATGTTATGTGAACAAGTTTTGTTCGAAACAATCGAGTGTGGCAACTCTACATGCTAGAGAAGAATTTGAGATTGAGCTGAAACTGAAAGAATTGAGAATCAGGTTCGTTTCTATTTGAAAAGTGAAGTGACGTGCGGCGAAGTTCAAAACTATAAATTAAATAAATTATAAGAAATAAAATTTGGTGAAAGTGGGTTTAATAAAACAAAGTAATAAAGTGTATGTATAATGTTTAATGTATGCCAACATTATGGATGTACGCCCAATTGAAGTTTGGTTAGTAATTACATACATATGTATGTACATATTTACTTATTTCACCGATTTTTGTTTTATAGCGCTTTCTTTTCTGAAATAAATTTTCGCCTAAGTAAATGGTAAAGCCTTAATAGAGTTACTTCTACCCCAGAAAATTTTCAACATTTATAGTACATGCAAAGAACATAAATGGCTACTCCATGTATTAGCTCATTTACTAGCTGTCAATGATAATAAAAGTTCTTTAGCAATCATTTCCTTCATTTTAATTTTCTTCGCTAAAAATTTGTGAAGTTACGAAAATAAATTGTCACGATCAGCTGTTTTAGCAGAGTTGCACTGCCACACCGCCATTTTATGCAGGGTAAAAGTGTAACGCTTTTACGTTGCGAGCAGGGAACAAAAGTCCTACATTTACACAGAGACAACATAGTTATTACGGATGCGGATAAAGGAAATAGAACTGTTGCGCTATACAAGACAGACTATATGGAGAAAATGAACCAACTACTGGGCGACAAGAACACATACAAAGTCGTCAGAGTCGATCCCACAACAAAACTGCAAAAGAAAAACAATAGCATTGTGAACGAATTATACAAAGGAAAGCACATAAACTACAGAGAAAAACAACAGCTCGCAAGCTCGGCAGCAACCGCACCGAGACTTTATGGTTTACCCAAAATCCACAAACCCGAATGCCCCTTACGTCCAATTTCGTCTTCTATAAATGTTCCATGTTATGAATTGTCCATATATTTAGGAAAAATCTTGACGCCATATCAGAAGACTACAACATTAAAAATTCATTTGACTTGAAAAATAGATTAGCTGATGTAAATGTATGCAATGATGATGTGTTAGTATCGTTCGATGTCGTCTCGCTCTTCACCGACATACCGACGGCTTTAGCAATAAATATAGTCATGAAAAAATGGGAAAAAGTCCAACAACACACAAACATACCGAAAAACAAATTTTTAACCATATTAGAGTTCTGCTTAAAAGAAAATAACTATTTCATGTACAATAACAATATTTACCAACAAACATTTGGAATGCCGATGGGTAACCCACTTTCCCCACCATAGCGGACCTTGTGATGGACGACCTTATACACAATATGTACTCTGAGCTGAACCAACAACAAAACACTGGTATCAGATTTCTTGTCAAATACGTACGCGACGTATTTCCAATAATAAAACGAAGCGACACGGAAATTATCTTAAGTACACTGAATAAATACCACAATAGACTGCAATTTACCATTGAAATGGAAAAAAACCACAACATCCCCTTCTTAGGCACCCGCATATATAGAGCTAACAATAAAATTATACTTGACTGGTACACAAAACCTACATCGTCTGGTCGCCTAATAAATTTCTTTTCATCACAACCCTTTAAGTATGAATTAAATATCGCCAAAAATTGTATACATAAAGTACTGACCATCAGCAATCAATGTTTTCATAACGTTAATATAGAAAAAATCAAAATGCCGCTAAGAAGTTATAATTATCCCAATAAATTAATATGTAATCTAATTGACCGTAAACAACAAGAATTAATAAACAAACCACAACGAAAGAGTCGCCGAATGAGCCAAAACAATATTTTGGTACGACCTATATTCCCAGGCTCTCAGAAAATCTAGCACAACACATAACAAAAAACCCAAAAGTAACACTAGCTTACAAATTTAACCACACTCTATCAACATTCTTTACAAAAACAAAAATCCCGATCGACATACAACAACAAAGTAACGTGGTATACCAAATAGAGTGCAAAGGAAATGAAACTGAATATTGCAACAAAATATATATTGGCACTACGAAGAGGGCGCTAAACACACGACTTGCAGAGCACCAAGCCGATATCAACAAAGAAAAACACAGCACGGCGTTATCACAGCACGCGATAAACAACAAACACACAGTAAATTTCACAACAACAAAAATAATAGACAAAGAGACGAGAGAAATAACAAGGTACACACTCGAGAGCCTAAGAATAATGCAAAACAGAGAAAAGGCAATGAACAAGAAAGAAGATACACAAGACATAGCCGCGACTTACTTATTATGCCTATGACACAGATAATTAGTTTTAGTTTGACAAGTTTACCATATAGTGATGGTAGCATTGATGCTCCGGCCAAGAAAGTGTTTCTATCGGAACCCGCCTATGGAAGCAGAGGTAGAGGGCGGCCCCCACTCCGTTGGAAGGACCAGGTGGAAAACGATTTAAACTGCCTTGGTGTGACCAATTGGCGCCGGTTGGCGGAGCGAAGGAGCGACTGGCGCGCCTTGTTGGACGGCCATAACCGTTTAGAGGGTTAAGCGCCAATTAAGTAAGTAAGTAAGATGGTAGCATTTAATTTTTTTGTAACGTAATAATAAAATCGTTTTTTAAATACCAATGTGAGTGAATATAAATAATTGTTTGTGAAGTAATATTTCATGTAAAATTCAAATTTATAATTGTGCAAAACTTTGTTTGAAACTATGTAATTTAGATCGTGTAATTTTATTTCTAATGTTGTTTTTGTCTTTTGTATTTTGTTATAAACAAATATAGACCGCCCCTGAAGAAGATAAGGATAATTATCGAAACTTTGGGCTAAATGGTGGAATAAATCACATTTTATTTGCACTTGACCCTAATAGATCAGTAAAGCTGAAAAACTACATATAAGTTCTTGAGACCGACGCCAATGTAATTTAACAAACAATGCATTGCCCTTATTTTCGCTAGAGCATGTACTAACGCGTGCGTGAATATGTACATATGTTGCAAATATCTATGTAGCAAGCATGCGTATTTATGTATTCGCATATTTACGTATATATGTATATGGCAATATACTTTCGTATAAAGCTGTAGGTGGTAATTCGGAACAAGCTTTGTTTATTTGAATTTAAGTTATTACTATTTTTATTAATATTACTAAATATAGCTGTTGGGGCATAGATTGGCAAGCACTGCATTTTTTGAACATATGTTTTTTACATACCTCACTACTATTTAATTATATGCCTAAGCTATTCAAGGCCACAATAACACAAGTCATTCACCCAATCGTTTCTACATGCATTGTTTACATTGATTTGCTGACCTATTTTCGTTTGCTGCTAATGCACCATTGCATTGCATACAAATTTACATACATACTCTCACTATAGTTAATCGCTCATATTTGTTGTTTGTACACTTGAATGCTGCGATCTAACTTTTTGCTAATTGCTTTTCTATAACATATGTATGTTGAGATGTATGAATTATACAAATAGCTTTAACCCATCTTCGGCCGCTACATGATCCCGTTATAATTTTTTGTTCCCCTTTAAAGGAAGGGCTTTTAGGACCATAATCAAGACAAATTTCAAATATAAAAAGATTCTGACCAGCCGTTTGCTTTTTGTGGACTGGTCGAAAAATCGACCACTGGCCAAAAACCGTCAAGTATGTAAAAAAAACTAATTGCTTCATGACAAAAAATGTTGCTCTCAAACTTGAGTAATTTGTTTTTATTTCAAAGAAAAGTGCTTACTATTGAAATGTTATACATTCTTATACATATACATACATATTTTATAAACATTGATAGAGACGTCAATTTACAAATTTTTATGATATTCATCAAAGCATTTAGTATGTAAGTAAATACTGCATTTTTTGCAAGTAAAAATAGTATGTTTCTTGCATAATTTACAGCGCCGATATTTTTTTTCAAGACTTTTTATTATAGAATTTATCCTTTCCTTGCTCCGAGGAAGGTTCGACGGCTGATTTAAGTCTCCGCCTTCATGACCACGTCTGCCTTCTTCTTCATTGCCAAAAGTCAACAATTTTGTTGTGACTTCAGAACGAAAATTAATTTGCGAAAGTGGGGTTGTCTTTTGGATTTTTGCAATCATACAATGCAGCTTCCATGCACTGCGTTACCAATACGGTTTGTCCATAGTGGCCATCACCACTTCTTTCCTCGAATACAAATACGATAATTTGCTACAGCATTGTCATGGAGATCTACACCACCCATATCCTTATTATATTCTTGAATAACTTTTGGCTGCGATATAGTAATAGTTATGTTTTGTTTACGGCAATATCTTTTAGCAGAAACAATTGACACTCGAGGAGTTATTGGTTATAACATTGACAAGAGCATTGTCGTTCCACCGGGCAGTCAATATTTCTTGATTACTATCGAGTCGCTGGTCAAATGCCCCGCGCTTGTCTTTTTTAAACATCTTAGCGGTGGTTTTCCCATTCTATTTTCGCGTATAGTGCCAGTTGCAAAGAATCGACGCTCACTCAAAAGACACATAAGGTGATAAGAAGAAAAAAAATTATCGAAGAAAATAATGTGGCACTCAGGGTCAGATACGTTAGAAAGCAAATCTAAGACAGTTTGCGCGCCTAGACCTATATCCAGATTGTGAGGAGTTGCTGCGCCGCCGTAAAATGAGCTGGAATATAAATATCCACTTTCTGAGCATAAACACCATGACTTAAATCCAAACCTGATCGGCTTTCCTTTGATAAACATCTTACAATAGTGGCGACCAAAGTACGGAATCATCTTTTCGTCGATAGAAAGAATATGACTAAAGACTCCAAATTGCATAAATCTTTCGTTGAGAGCATCGGTAATAGGGCAAACCTTTGCAAATCGATCTGCTGCATTTAAATTGTTCTTATTTGAGAGATGAAGGAACTGTTTAATTTTTTTAAAGCGATTACGGCTAATCACTTGTTTCACTATCGGAATCCCCATGTCAGGTCGAACAGACCAATAATGTTCAATGTGAGGCAAAGTATGGTACCCCGAAAGATACAAAATACCAATAAATTTATGTATTTCTAATGGAGTGACGTCAATTGAAGTATTGTGTTGATTGGCATATTCATTTGTAAAATTTGTAATCTCATCGATAACTTGGTCATCAAAAAACAATGCAAATAGATCATAGGGAGATTTAGAGCCTGCAAAAAAGGAGATGAAATATACGTCCCAAAATAATAGATTGTAACGTTTTTGACAAAGTGAGACGGTTCTTACCAATTTCAGCAAAAATATCTTCCATTTTGTGACTTTCTACATTTATTGGCCTTCTTGTGTATTGAAAATTTCTAGGCTTTCGCCAAACCGGAAGACCAAAATCTGATTTTTTCTTAAATCCGCCACATGCATTGGATGTTGATGGATTTTCTGCGTCACCCAGATCGTTACCTGCATTTGGAATATTCGCTGCTTCTGAGTAGTGTAGCTCAACTGTGCCTCCTATTTCATTTAGGTAATCGTTATTGTCGTCGTCAATATTTATCAGGTCATCATCCAAGTCTTCTTCGTCCGTCATGCACTCTACATCAGGCGGTAGAATGTATAAAATGTCGACCTCCTTTGCGTTCGATATAGCTTGATCCTCCTCATCGTCTGAACATGGCTCATTTAATATGGCCATAATTTCACTAATTTTTATTGATTTACGAACCGGCATTGTATTCGCCTATTGACCGCACAATTTTAAAAAATGAACTGACCAAAGGAAAACTGCATTATTACTCGCTCAAGGTCATTGGTCTCGGTATCCTTTTTGCTTCTTTTAAACGAAAATTTGTTCAGAATAGAACCATATGTATATGTATTATTGCACAGCCTTGTAACACTATTAAGCACACAAAACAAACAACAAGCATTTTAAGTGTACAGTGTAATGTTCGGTTTCACCCGAACACAGACTTCCTTACTTCCAAAAAGGCCCCGGGCGCAAGAAAACTTCACTACGCCACTGAACTCTGGTTATTCTGGCTTTTGTCAAACTGTGGTGCTATTTGTATACTCTATTTGACTATGCTAACCCTGAATCGCATCAAAACTGGAAATTCATTAAATATGAATTCCAAAATTTGGCCCTTTGTTGTATAAGTTTAAATCACACTTTCCGGACTAATATGACTAACTTACGTAGTTATCACTACACTCTTAGGAATTTTCGTGTAATTTCGTATACAAAAAGATAGGTTATTTATTACCATTAATAACATAACATACAAAATACGGGTGCAGATACTGAAATAAACATTCAACAACACGACCAAGTCGAAAATCCAGGCGCAGTCGAAAACCTAGGTACAGATAAACAAAGTGAACTCAACAACCAACATGACGAAATCCAAAATGCAGGTATGCACGTAATTTAAGTATAACGGAATTATTAGCCTTAAAAAGCATGAATGATTCTAACGCTTTTACACATATTTTCTTACTAGATAACCACTCGACTGAACAGCAACATAATGTAATTTTTATGACGATGCCATTAGATTGGAATGAAGATTCCAACACTACATCTAAAGTTGCATCAAGTGATATAACTCTATCAGGCTCTGAAAGTAATAAACCAGCATACTTACAAAATTTGGAAATTCATTTATTTATGTACATAAAATTAATGTACAATTTGCAAATTAGTTTGTTGCCAAAAAACATTTAAAAAAACATAAAATTCGTTCAAATTAATTTGTTATCAAAAAGCACTGAAATTCTGCTATAATATATACTATAACCAAAATTAATGTACAATTTGCAAATTAGTTTGTTGCCGAAAAAAAAATTTACTAGCGTATACTATAACTAAAACTGATGTATGTTTACTATAACTAAAATCAATGTACAATTTGCAAATTAGTTTGTTGTCAAAAACATAAAATTCGTTCAAATTAATTTGTTATCAAAAGCACTGAAATTCTACTATAATATGTACTATAACCAAAATTAATGTACAATTTGCAAATTAGTTTGTTGCCGAAACAAAAATTTACTTGCGTATACTATGACTAAAACTGATGTATAAGCTACAAAAAATTTGTTATCATAAAATCCCGAAATTCTTTTGTTTACTATAACTAAAATCAATGTACAATTTGCAAATTAGTTTGTTGCCAAAAAAACATAAAATTCGCTCAAATTAATTTGTTATGAAAAAGCCTCGAAATTCTTTTGTTTACTATAACTAAAATTAATGTACAATTTTCAAATTAGTTTGCTGCCAAAAACCATAAAATTGTTCTAATAGATTTTTTTATCAAAAAGCACTGAAATTCGGCTATGAACTTTTACTAAAATTAATGTACAAATTACAAATTAGCTTGTTGCCAAAAAACAATACAACTCATATTACTATAATGAAATTAATGAACAAATAAGTTGCTGCAAAAAGCATAAAAATTCAATCACATACTAATGTACAAATATATATTTATAAAATTATATATAATTTTTAATTTTTAAAATAAAATGTGCGTTTTAATCTTATGGACTTAAACAAAGGGTAAGTATCTATTATTACACTAAAATTGTGTTATATATTACACAACTCACGACTAAATTTATATTAAAGGAATGTAATTTCATTGTAAAATTTCACCTTTGTGTAATTTTCAACAAATTTCGGTTGAAATATTACACCATAAGTGTTTAAATTTAAAACTTGTTTTAGTAGCTTTTACACTGCTATTGTTGAAAGTTAAACAGCGCTTCTGTTAAATTTTTCCGATGTGTATTTTTGCATATACTGAGGTAGGAAATAAATAAATAAATTTGTGCTTTTTGGCACCACTCTTCATCTCCTAGTACTATTAGCACCGCTTTTTCTGTCAAATAGTGTTTTAGAATATCATCGTCACAAATTTCTGTGCCATCATCTTCAAGGACAATTTTATTTGTTTTAAAACTTTCACTACAAATGTAGCACCAAAAATTTCCACGAAGCACTTCTCTTTCATTTTTTTTTTATGATGGCGATGCTCATTTACTTTCAGGCTGCTGTAGTTGGTGAAAGTTTTTGAGCATTCGCTCTGTACAATTGTACAATGCACTGTTCTTTATCATTTTTAGGAAATTATACTTACTTTCTTATATTTTCACTATTCACCAACAAATCTCTGCTTTTATAATTTTCTAAACTTAACTTTATGAAGAACACAAACGCGAAAAAGTAAAACTCGAACGGACTGCGCTTGTTAGAGATGTTGTGTGTAAGTTATCACAATTTATGGATATGCATCCATATTTTACATCCGGTTTATCGGGGAACAATCAATCACATACGAGAAAGTGTACATGAGCGGTCGACTTCTAAAACAAGTTCAAACATATTGGAAGGGGTATGGAAAGACAAATTTCGGACTCGGTATCAATAACCCCGGAGTGATCCAAGATCATAAGTAGATACTATGATAATTGGATATTCGTTTAAAAGCAATGATACAAATAATAATCAGAATAATAAGACATTTTACTCAGCAAAAACTGATTGTGAAATTGGACTGTACATACGGATACGACAGTTTTCTGGAATACATTTTTTAATCAACTATAATTGCAGCCCAATTTAATTCCAAAAGTAATCGGTGTAATTTTGTTTAAATGATTTCAGTTTTTTATTCCGCACTCATAACTATTAATAGTGGAACTCCATAGCACGCGAAGTCGTATGTGTGCGCTTGACAGATGAGTTGAATACATATATGCTTACGGGATGGACTCCATAGGTACGCGCGTACTCGGACGTATATCTTCGAAAATCCGAAGTTAAGTCGGACAACGCGTTCCATCGCACCGAAGTTAAATTTTTCTACTTTCATGCATTTGTATGCGCTTAGCAGCTGTAAATAGCAGCTAGAATCCTCTTAGGTATACATAATTAATTTGCGGTGAATTTTTTTCATGCAAAAATATTTCGTTTTGAGTGCAATATTTTATATTTTTATTGTTTCTAGCTGGAATTAAAAATTTACCAAATGCAACCGCGCGCAGTTTCGAACTGTCAAACGCATGTAAAAACGCGTACTATGGAGGTGCTCGATTTTTTGGAACGAAAACGATTAGAAAGGCGTAGGTACGCGCACGTCTACGCGTGTCTATGAAGTTCCACTATAATAAGTCACTGAATACACAGGAGTGAGTTCGAATTTTACAGTTCTGTCATTGCTTAGGTATAAACTAGGCAATTGTTATCGGAATTCACATCCCAATAATCACCACGTATGAAATCGGTATGCGCCAGTTATACATCGAGATATCTATTATCGAGAAAGCAATCTTCCAGTTTTTCGATTCCTGTATTTTCCAGCGTTGCCATTATGTCTCTGCTAATTACCCAAAAAAAAAACAACAAAAATTCTCCAATCGGTTTGCAGAAATTATCTTAACCATCAGTATAGGAGGTAACGTCTTATTACCGCTCCAAATAGTTCGTATTTAGTAAATATTTTTGTGATCAGCACACATTTTTTACACATACTAGTTTACAAGAATGTACAAACTATATTTGCATTCCACAATTCCAAGAAACAGAATCAGTCAGCAAACAGTTAGCAACTACAGCAAGTCATTTCACAACTCGATTCTCTGACTACTGAGAGGACAAAAATTAAAGTAAATCTGTGCTTTCTCAGACAGAAGTAGTCAGAAGAATTTTTGTTGGCAAATCATGGACAACTGTCAAACGATCAGCTGTTGCGTGTTTTGGAAATTTGAATTTACGTATTTGGAAACAATAAAATACTAAAAAAAATGTATACTGATGAAGAACTATGCGGTTTAGTAATGCATAATAATAATGCATATTTAAAAATTTTTGCAGTTGTACATACATATATGTATATGTATGACAGAAATAACATTTTTACAAGAAATCCATCCCGCACTATTGAGTGTTACTCTCTCGCTCTGAGAGAATTCTTACCTTTTTGACAGCTTTCAAGATTTAGTCAGAGAGGTTATGGAATGAAGCTTATATTAGCACTTTTGAATACAAAATTTCATTCAGATTTTCATTTTGTACTCTATTGCCATAACGGTGGCGAGAGTAGTCCATTTTCCGTTTTATTAAATTTTATTGCGATGCATCTATCAAATATGGTTATTTCTCATAATCTGGCTTCACTGATGCTCTCGACAATCGTTTTCTGCGAAATGCCACAACGAACGCTTTTCGTTTGAAAACGGTACTTCGTGTGAAATTCGGTAATTATGCGCCATGCAAGTGTTATTTCGCACATAAGTGATGAAATTACAATATCAGTACGTAATTTTGCATCATTCAAGTGTAGTTTGGCACAAAAATTATGAAATTACGATTTCAGAATATATTTTTGATCAAAAATGCTAGTAAAATCACTTATTATGCTTATTTTTCCGCTGCAGTGCGTGAAATTTTGTTGAAATCTTTGAATTGAGCACTTATAGCGTGAATTTAGGGAAAAAGTGTATATTTCAACCAAAAATTACAAACATTTTGGTAGCGAATTTAGACGCATTTTTTAGAGTGTAAGATTTATACTTCTTACATTTGGATAGACGAAATTTCATTCATAGAAACTGCGCACCTCACTAATATATGTACAAAAAGATAAAAAGCGCACTTTTAAGAACAGGAGTTGGAAGGCTTAAAATTCGAATTGTTTTTTTTTTTTTTTTTTTTTTTTTTTTGTTAGAATGAAAACCAAAATAATCGGGCATTTTCGGTTTTAAAAGTAGTTTTTGTAAACGATCATTCGAGGCCTTTAAATCGGATCGAACCTGGAATACTTATAAATGCAGTACTTAAAGATGTGTTATCGTCTTGTATTATGTATTCAATACAGTACTTATGAAATTATTAAAAATACTCATCCTCCATAAAAGAGTAGGTTTTTCTTTCCAACATATTTATTACCAGGAAAAGGCCTCAAACGAAGTGGCGTTGTCAGTTTTCGGTGCCATTTTTTAGCAACCTATTTTTCGTTAAGGAACAGTGTGCTTATTGAATAATAGTTAAGCCAATACTCAATAACGGTACAATGAAAGTAATGGAGCTAGTAAAATCAACAAATCGGTTCTGTTGTTCTTGACTTAACGGAGATTCGTTGAAATTGATCGAATTGCTTATTTATTTATTTGTTTATTTAGAGTTTGTACAAGGAAGACTTCGTCTTTTAGGCAGTACATCAATCCGATTAAGTAATTATACGGAAATGTTACAAAAAGAAATTTACTTATTCATCTAAAGATATAACATAACATATATAAATACAGAAAAGTTAAATACATACAAATTTTCAATAGTATATATTATCATACATTCATTTAAAACTTTAAAGATTTAGAATAACTTAAGAGTTAAGAAAAGTTAATGCTGCTAGTTTGAAACATCCTGCTTTTTTAACAGTTTTTGTTTTGGAGGGAAGTGAGTTCCATAGACAGATTGTACTAACAAAGAACAGTCTTGACGATGTTGTGTATTTAAACTTAGGGACCAATAGATTTAGGGTCCGAGTGTACTGACACAAATTTAGTTTTTCAAATAAGCAAGGGGGATTTTTGGAATAGGAGTAGCTTATGCAAAAAGCATAGATTTCTAAGTTTTAAGAAGTTATTAACATTACTTCCGAGAATTTGTACGGCATATGAAGAGATATGATCAAATTTCTTTTAAGAAAAAACGAAACGGGCAGCATTGTTTAAGGCAAGCTGCAATTTATTATGTGAAGGCGAATCAAGATTACCGTATATAAGTTCCCCATACGAAATTTGAGGAATTATAAGAAACTTGACCAGCTTCATTTTTGTTTCACGTGGTAGTAAATAGGCAGTTCTGTACAAATTTAGAAGGGTATTATATATTTTACCGACCATAAGGTTAACATGGTCAACACAAGTTAATTTAGAGTTAATTCTGAAGCCTAAATTGGTGACCACGTCTTGGAATAATATTTTGTCTTCATTAAGTATAACTTCCCCTCACTAGGGTTGGTGTGAGGGCTTAGTCGAACTCCATAGCTCCCGACTATGAGGCGGAGCTGTTTAGGACTGACATCTACGCCGTTTCGCCGCATATGAGGGCGGCGGGATGTCGGTGACCAAGAACTGCCAACCTCTATTCCAGGGTGTTATGCGGACCGTGCCTATTGGACGATTTGCAGCCAGGGGATAAATTCGGCTGTATTCGAACGGAGCCTTCCCGATACCGGGCCACCTCGGGACGTATTTATGGCCTTACCACAGTAAGAGGAGCTGCTGTGGCGGACGGTTCTTTCCCCGTATATAATACTGGACCACTGAGTCCTCCTTGTCGGGCAGGTGGTCTTACGACCAAGATGAACGACTCATTACCTGATTGTAATAAGGACGATGTAAAGAGGATTACCGCGTCGCAATCCAAGGACGGCAAATACGAATAAAGCTATGCGTCGTACTCGGGGAGCGAGAGTAATGCTGATTCAATGAACTCCGTGTTGGAGAAGCACACAAATGAAAACGGGGTAGAAGAGTAGAGAAGAGTACGGAGCAGAGGAAGTAAAAGAGCTCTCTCGCAGTACCGTGCAGCACTAAGAATTGTGCAACGCTTGGGAGCAGTGGTCGACCCAACAGAAGTGGAGATCGAGCGGTTGGAATGGGCCCATGAAGCGGCAGAAGTAGGTCGAAGGCAGTTCAAAAGGTTTGCTGCGAGAAACCCTCGGTTCTGCAACCGGTACGAGGAGGAAGAAGCGTCGAATGGGAGAATGAAGAGGCAACGTTCGGCGGAAGGCGACAAGCCTGCTTTCAAGAGGCAGAAAGGACCCACTCCTAAAGCCACGAGGCAGTGCAGTCGCATAGACAAGACAAGTAGGCCCAAAGCTGTAAGACACATGGGCTCCAATAGCGAGGTAGTAACTACCTCGAAAGCTGCGATACAGAGGGAAGTTCGAACTACGGAAGTAGGAGATAAGTCAAAGGGAGATAACGCTAAGAATCCGGCTTTCTCGGAGGTGCCAAAGGGAGATAACACCAAGACTCCTGCTTTTCTCGAGAAGATGAGTGATGTGGCAAATCAGTCACTGACTGTGGCGCTGGTTGATCGTAGCAGTCCTTTCGGACAAAGGACTACTGAAAGGTGGAGATCTGTGGAAAGGGAGCTTATTAGCTTAATGCTTAAGATGACGCGGCAACAACCAAGTAAGCCCCTTCCAAGCTTTGATTCGGGGGGATGGTATAATGGTGTGAAGATGATAGCGTGCGACAACATCGCGAGCTTGCGGTGGCTGGAGGAATTGGTTTCAAACCTCCAAAGGCAAGGTACAAACGCGCGGTTTGAGGTGGTGGATAATGCGCAAATCCCCACGGTACACTGCGACTTCTGCAGAATCAGAATGCGAACATACCGACACAAGATTGGAAGGTACTTACTGTATCTCGGGCTACGGAGGAAGGCCAGTTCTACATCTTCCAAATAAAGAAGCAGGCGGAGGATATATTGCACACGAAGTTTTGGCAAAATGTCCTTTGGTAATGGCAAAATTTATATTTGAATCAGGAAAAGAACTCCCGAGGATAAAAACCCTAACACGCTAGAGGTGGCCGAAGTCGAAAAGGTCCTCAAAAGCCTAAAGAAAAAACACAGGTGGATGTCCCCGACCTCACCACGAACGTGCTAGAAGAGGACCAACCGCTAAATGGTGCTGTGACTCGCACAGAGGAACACCCGGCACAACAGTCACGAAAGGCTGAAGGGGGCCTCGAATACTCTAAACCAAAAAGGCAAGGGGGGGCGATGACGTCAAGACGAAGGTGCTGGAGGGGGACAAACAGCCCAATGGTGCTGCGGGTCTTACAGACACAGTAAAGTGACGTCGAGCGAACTCCTCCTAACCCTTGAGGAGGGTTCGTTTGACATAGCGCTGATCCAGGAGCAGTGGCTCTCATCGGGAGGAAAGGCTTCTGGACTTAGCGCGCGCGGGTTTGGCGTTTACTACGCGCAAACGGAAGGACGGGTGCGAGTTGTAGTAATGGTAAGGAAACAGCTGCATTCATATATGCTGCCTAATTACACCACTGAGAATATCGTAGCGGTAGCCGTTAAGCAAAATAATAAGCAGGCATTTATCCTGGCGTCCTGCTACATGGCCCATGCTGCGGAGGTTCCACCGATGGAGTGCAAAAGGCTAGTACAGGAGGAAGGGCGCAAAGGGCGCTTGGTCATAGGCGCAGATGCAAATGCGCACCACAATGCGTGGGGAGGAGCAGATACGAACGAAAGAGGCGAATCTCTATTTTGTTAAATCCTGCAAACCAATCTGCAGATAGCCAACAGGGGAAATGTCCCTACATACATTGGTCCAAAATCCAGCAATGTTCTGGATATTACATTGAGCTCCGAGCGTGATATATCAAGGTATGATTGGATGGTTCTTGATAGACCATCCTTCTCCGACCATGCGTATATCAGCTTCAGCATCCCCCTAAAGAGGGTTGAGAAGGGAGGAACCTTTAGAAACCCTAGGTCAACGAACTGGACTAAATTCCAGAAACATGTAGAAACAAAACTGGGACAACCCAATGAGGTTGCTACTGTAGAGGAACTGGAGAAGTCGAATGAATTCCTAACAAGGACGCTTATGACTGCGTATAATAAAGCTTGCCCTCTAAGAAGATTCAGAGCAAAAGCAAATCCGCCATGGTGGAGCAATGAGTTAAGTCTTCTAAGAAGACAGGTAAAATAAATGTTTAAGCTCGCAAAGACCGTGTAAAGCGAAGCGTGTCGGGACGAGTACAGGGATCTACTGAGGATCTACAAACGTGAAATTACCAGGACGAAGAGAAACTCATGGAAAAGTTTCTGTACGAACATAGAGTGCTCCAGCGAAACAGCACGGTTGAAAAAAGTCCTAGCAAAGTGAAACATAGTCCAGGGACTAATAAAGAAAGAGAACGGGGAATGGTCACGTAATAGTGAGGAATCCCTTGAGGTGCTTCTCAATACACATTTCCCATCGGGAGACGGTTTAGAAGAGCCAGCAGACATCACTCACACTTCGATCAAGGAGCTAGTAGTGCCGGGCTTCTTAGACATTGCCGAGGCTTTCAATAACGTTTCTAAATGGGCGATTATTGATGGTCTTAATTACATTAAAGTACATCCTGCCTTAACCAGATGTAATGGCTGCATGTTAAATTGCGGGAAGATTACATCACAATGGGGATTGTACGAGGCCACGAAATCAGTGGACAGGGGCACGCCGCAGGAAGGGGTGCTATTACCTCTGCTGTGGACGCTGGCCATCAACCAACTGTTCAGACGATTCGATGAGGGACCCGTAAAACTAACGGCTTACGTGGATGACGTTTGCATTTGTAATAAGTGGAAAGTGCCTTCCAGCGATTAGCTCTTTAACGGATCGGAGGCTTCGGGATATTCATACCTGGGGATATAATGTCGGGTTGAAAGTCAACGCGGAGAAGATGTTTCGTGGCTATGGTTGTTGTTGCGGCTCAACGCCGCTGGTAAAAATTTTATATGCAAAGTTACGAAGTTCTTGTAGATGGTTCTGTGGTTGTTGTTGTTGTGGTGAGCGCCGGCAAACAAAATTATAGTGTAGTGCTTATGGTTATTTAAGATGCATATACGTGTTGTTGGAAGGTACGTCGCCGAGATTCAAATGTGTACAGGTGGTGGTTGGACGTTACGCCGCCAATCTTACAAAAATGGTGTTGTTGTCGCCGAGCGGTATGGCGCCAATATAATATAGTTGCAGTTTGGCGGTGTTTCGAGAATATGAGAAAGATGGTGTGGGGATTGTCGGGCGGTATGTCGCCAATCAGAAAAAAACCAGATGCTGTTGTGGTTGTTGTTGTGATGTGCGCCACCAACTTAAAATTGTGGTGCGTGGTAGTTGTTGCCGAGATGGCTATGGTAGTTGTTGTTGCGGCCCAATACCGCCGCTGAAAATTGCTATACTCAAAGTTGCCAATTTCTTGTAGTTGTTGCTGAGCGGTATGTCGCCAATGTAATATTGTTGTTGTTGGGCGTTACGCCGCTAATATAAAAAAAGGTGCTGTTGTGGTTGTTGCGGCCGTACGTTGCCAATAAAAAGTGCTGTAGTGGTTGTTGTTGTAGTGTGCGCCACCAAATTAAAAAATGTCGTGCGTGGTGGTTGTTCCCAGGGGGTACGTAGCAAAAATTGCCGTGCCCAGTGGTGCTTTCCAGCAGGGTGTGCCCTGTTAGGATACGAAAAGAAGATTATTCCTGTAAAATCGCTAGCGCAAATTGGTGGGGATAATGATATTTGCTGTCTGCATGTTTATATGCTCACCGACATACATATATCTGTATGCAGGCGTGCATACGTGCATGCAAGTTTGCTTTTGGCTTGCTTGGAAAATTGGTTATATAGAAGCCAAATTCCCAGTGGGCATGCCAAGTTGAACAAAACAAATCCAAAACCAAAGGAAACCATTAGACCTGGTTTTTAGCTGTTGCGACGCACGTTGTAGTTTAGTTCATTTCTGCTGCAATGGTCCGGATCGGGTGCTAGGTGGCAACCCAGATTTGTTGGTTTTAACGTTCGCGATATACTTTTCGCCGCGCACTACTCAATTAAAAAAAGCTTTAGCTGGCCAAAAGATTTAGCAAACAGGCTTTAACTTCGGTTTGAGGCGCGCACTAAGAACTTGGTGTAATTAAAATATTTTTAAGTATTTCACACTTTGCACTTACACGCACTGGCACTGATAAAATGATACTTTGGCCCGTTTGCTAATTTTTCCCCTTCTTATAGCCACCGCCGTGGTAAGGAACGTTACCTAGAAACGGAAAATTCCTACATTTACAAGCTAAACCTTATTCTCGGCTTTCCCGTATTTTCCATCGATACGTTCATACAATCCTGCACTCATACATTTACACGCTTACCGCTCCACAAAACGAACACCTACGCAGATACATTTGGTTCGTGCCTTGTTCGCTCACACTGATACATTCACACGTTCATAGCCTTGTACCAATGTACATCAACATACATAATACAGAACAAAACAAACACATAGGTACATGGCATTCGTCAATGCTGCTAGGCTGTTAGTAACATAGTGACTGCTGCTAACACCCTGATGCCAACGCGCGACATCTCATTTGCGCTGCAACATTGTGTTCATTGTAGATACAATGTTGTCACTACGCGATGTTATTAGGTTTGTGGCAACATTGCGGCTAAGGCACGGACCTGGACACAAAACGCATAAACACATAGACGCATATACACTCTGCCACTCATTTAAGCCAGTATGGAGACAGGCTGTCGTTAGAAGCTCGCAACCGCCGATGGTGCCTGCACTATGGAGCGTGTGCGTAAAGAATTCAAACGCAGCCTGTCAAGTATTATTTTCCGCGTCCAACGTGTGGCCTCGATCCACGACTCAATGCCAGGCCTATTTTCTTCACGCCTTTAAACTCTTGTAATGTTTAACTACGAACTATATCATTGGGCTAATGCTACTACTTAAACCTATATCACAGATACTACTCTACGTATCTAATAGTAAATAAAATATCACAGATAAAAAAAATTAATAAAAATAAATAAAATAAAATAGGATATCACAGTTAGCAGAACAATTATAAAAAAAAATTTATAAAATAAAATATCACAGATGACAAGAAAAATGTATAAAAAAAATATCACAGATCATATAGTCAGGTAGGTAAAAGAAGGTAAAATAAATAAATAAATAAAATTAAAAAAAATAATCAAATAAAAAAAAGTCAAGAAAAATAAAAATGATTTAATAAAATAATCACATGCGCCAATTAATTAATAAATACAATACGTCAATAAATAAATAAATAAAATACGTCGATAAATAAATAAATAACATAGAACAAGAGTACAGCACTACAAAAAAACATTAAACTATTTTGCAAAAATATCATTAGCGTGGTATACGCCGATCTTTTTCCCATTGCTGTCGCCAAGCTCATACATAGAATTCCCTATAACGTTTAAAACAATACATTTTAATTGTTTTGGTGCTAATTTAGCGTTGTAATTATCAACTTGGGAGCTTTGTTTGAAGTTTCGGCGATATACTACTTGTCCAATCTGAAACTTTATATCCTTACTCCTGGTTTCGTAGACCTTTTGACTTCTATCGTGGGCCAGCTTCAGCTCCTTCATAATTCTCTTTCTTATGAGCTGCATTTTATCACCAGCCGTATCCATCTTCACGTCACCATCTTTCAACGCCGCCAACTTCCGGTGTAACTCATATGATTCAGCATGCTGTATCATAGGCATACCGAAAGTGGCATAGTATGGTGACATGTTGATGGCTGAGTGAGTAACGCTGCGTAGTGCAAACGTGGCATCGCTGACGCATTTGTCCCAGGTCGTTTGGTTGCCCTTTATGAAGGACCTAATTATCTGCAGCACAGATCGGTTGACTCTTTCCGCAGCGTTACCCTGAGGTGAATAAAATGCAGTTTTCACGTGTGTCGTGCTGTACTTCTCCAAAAACTCTGAACATTTCCGAAACGAATTGTTTGCCGTTGTCTAAAAGTTTTATAACTTCAGCTGAAGTGGCCCTTCTCATAGGTTTTTTGAAACGCAAACTTAGTGAAGTGATCTAGACAAACAAAGACATACACGTTACCATCACTAGAACGAGGATAGGGACCCATAAAATCAATAAAAAGACGCTGGAAAGGTCGCTCTGTGAGCTTTTGTTTTCCCATCATGGGTTGTGTAAACAAGTTTTGAGTTTTGTTTGTTTTGCAAATTTCGCAGTCTTTTACATAGGCGCATACGTCGGTGAACATTCCTGGCCAATAATATTTTTGACGTAGTCGGGACAATGTCTTGTGTATGCCACCATGACCAGCGGACGGTGAGCTATGAGACCACTCTACCAGCCCCGGTCGCAACCCCGATGGAACCCAGAGCTTCCAGGTCTGGTCCGCTAGAAGATCGTCCCCCTGTCGAATTGCGCTCGTTTATAGACATAACCGTCCGATATGCATAGGTCTGGTAATGTGTCTTTGTTCTCGGTCACCGTCTTTTTCAACTCCGTATACTCCTCCGACTCGAAGCACGGTGACTCGAGACACACGTATATGGCTCCATCGTTCGTCAGTATTTCGTCCATGTGCATTCGTGAGAGTGTGTCGGGAACTACGTTTTGCGCACCTTTTCGATGTTGGATATCGAAATCATAACCCCGGAGTTTCAAACTCAACCTTGCCAACCTCCCAGAAAGATCTTTCTAATTCATTAGCCATTTGAGGCTTGCATGATCAGTTATGATGGTGAACGGGGTTCCCTCCACGTAAGGTCGGAATCTTTTCACACTCACGATAGCGGCGTAGCATTCAAGTTCTGTAATGCTGTAATTTGTCTGCGCCTTATTTAATTTTGCCGAAACGTAGGCAATCGGTCTTTCGTTCTGGTCATCGTCTAGTTGGAGCAAAACCCCTCCCACTCCGTCAGTTGATGCATCTCACATTGAATATAAAAACGACGACTAAAGTCAGGATGTGTGAGCACCGGTGCAGAAACCAAACTCTGCTTTAAAAATTCAAATGGTTTTATTGCTTCGTCCGTCATGGTAAATTTCTTAATTTTGTCCTTTTTAGGCAGTCATGCAGCGGAGCTGCAATTGTCGCGTAGTCTTGTATGAAACGTCGGTACCAGCCCGACATACCCAGGAACCGTCGTAGTTGCTTGGGGGTTTTCGGAACTGGAAAGTCCCTCACAGCTACCACTTTGTTGGCGTCTATCCTAATACATCCATCCCCGACTACGTATCCTAAATAGCGAAGCTCTTTAAAACAAAACTTCTTCTACGTTAATTGTTAACTTAGCCTCGCGAAGACATCGAGCGACCTTTTCTCATAAACACATATGGGACTCGAAATCTACAGAACAAACTAACAAATCGTCAAGATAAACAAAAAAACATTCACTTAAAGCGGCCGGAATATCCTTGTCCATGAGACGACACATACGTTGTGCTGCATTGCACAACCCGAAAGGCATGACCTTGAATTGGTATAGGGGTCGGCCAAGGACAGTAAAAGCAGTCTTTTTCCTTGACTTCTTCTCCACAGGAATCTGCCAGAACGCATCCTTTAAATCGATGGCGGAGATAAATCGTGTATTTTGTAGCTGGCTGAGGATTCCATCAATGTGGGGTAAAGGGGAACCTGTTGCTGCAAGCCTGGTACTATCAAAAATTCCAAATCTTTTGTGCAATTATCCCAAACCACAGGTAACTTCATTACCCCTACCACGGCGGTTTCCTCCCCGTTCGCGGTCCGGATATTTTGGCCCCTGATTGGCATAATCAAGGCTTCCTTTCCCCGAAGGAGTGCAGCTGAGTCCTTTCCTAAGCAGCTGGCGCTCGCCCCTGAGTCCAAGAGAGCCAGGACCTCATGACCTCATATATTTGTTTTGGCGAAAAACCTGTTATCTCCTTTCACTGTAACAATTGTTGAAACTATTTTATTCTTCATCCTTTTAAAATATTTCCTCTTTTCCTTCATTTTCTCTATCTTCGTAAAATTTCTGTTTTTCCTACTCGCATTTGTTGTAACACAAAATATTCTCTTTCTCGCTTCTTCGTACTCTAGCTTTCTATGGTGTAAACTCTTAATCTCCTTCTTTTCCGGTGTTATTCTTGCTTGCTTCACTTCTTCCCTATTTTCCGTATCCCTTCTCCTCAAAATTTTTACTTGAGTGTTGCCGGGTTGCCTGTTTCCTGGCTGGAGTCCCCGGTCAACTCCGTCAGCCTCGGGTTTCCCTGTTTGGGCTTAAAAACACAAAAGGACGAATCACTACCACAGGCAAAACAGACCATATTGTGAAACGAGGACGAACATTTATTTGGTTTTTGTGCTTCTGCCGGGTTTTTCACAAAGTGATCCACCGACATACCACACGAAAAACACAACATCAAGTGGAAGCACAAAAGGAATTCACAGTCGACTTAGACGCAGGACTAACAGAAGGACGAACACTATTGGGATTGGCTGTGGTTTGGTGTTGGGGTAAGGATTGGAATTGGTGTTGGGGTAAGGATTGGGTTTGGTGTTGGGGTGGGCGCTGAGGCTTCCTATCAAAAGCTTCGACTTTTGTTTCCCTAACTGCTCGACCTATTTTTATTTTCTTTAATAAGCTTTTCGGCTCTCTTGCATTCCGACTTGAGCTCCGCCAACGAGTCCATTTTTATGGCGAAGGTCAAGTTGGCCAGGTACGGTTTGAGGTTGCCCCTGATTATGCTAACCAACTCCCTCTCAGGGATCCTCTTCCGCAAACGGAACGTCATGTTGTGGACTTCGGCATAAAAGTGGTCGAAAGCTTCCGCGGGCAGCTGTTTCCGTTCCATTATTTCACGGATTATTTCATAGCCGGACTCAGCAGACTTGAGGGCTTAGCATCTCGCCCTTCAGCTCGAAGTAGCCGAAATCGGGCTCATCTGCATGGTCCTCTAGGACCTGCCAATACCAATTCAAGGCACCGCTGGAAACCAGACTATGAAAGTCCGTGAAAAACTGGAAGTAGGAAATATTGTGTTGCTCCCGCATTCGTTCAACTCGAAAGATGAAGCTTTCGATGCTTACACCCTTATCGGTCCCATCAAATTTGATGTGCCATTTTTCCAAATCCAACTTTTTCCACCTTGGAGGGTCACTACTATCTCGCTCATTAATCCGACTGCCACTCGGAACACCGTTGCGGACGCTCAGGGCCAAACGATCCAAAAATCCGCGACGCGCGCCTAGTAAATGTATACTTACATACACATTTATACGATACTTTTTCTGATTGGGATGTTTATTTAAAATATTTCACTTTCCTACACAATACAACAACTAGCACAGTTTTCGACAATATATTTTCCCCCTTCGAGTTAGTATTTGGTAAAAAGGCAACCTTGCCTCATAAATTACATAAAGAAAAAAAGGATCCACTTTATAATGCCGAAAACTATGCTAAAGATATTAAATTTAGAATGCAAAAAGCACATGAAATAGCAATAAAATTTAATAATTAAAAACAAAATACAAAGAAAAACAAAAACAAACGGCTCGTCCGTTAGTTATTAAAATTGGAGATAAAGTTCTTTTACAAAAAGAATCACGCCACAAACATGAAAATATATATCAAGGTCCTTTTGTTGTAACTAAAATTAATGAACATAACATAACCATTTTTGATGAAGCAACAAGAAAAAAAAAAATTAAAAAAAAAATTTTAAGCACAAATGGACAAAAATCAGCGAAAAATTTCTCCTTATATAAAGAGATGTTCTTGCTAAACCTGGGTTTTTAAAATTTTGACATAGAAATTGAAAAAATATTTATGAGAAGTAAAAATATAAAAGTGGAGCGCACATTACTTGGATTGGGAAGTTAGTAGGAAAGGAGATATTATTAGTCAATCAAGGAGCTTTCCCAACGGGAGCCCTGGGGTCGAAGCCTGCCGGGAAAGGTAGGCGATCAACGCCGCGTAGGAAAGCTCTGGGTGATCGGCGCCTAGCTGAGAAGATCTTGGAGCGCTACGGCGGAAGGGATGCAGCTCAGATTTCTGAGAAGCATTTCCGGACGCTGGAGTGGGCCAGCAGCGTCGTAACTTGCGACGACCACACACCGGTGTCGAACGATGCGGGTGAGCAGCAGGGTTTGGGGGGTATGAAGCGGCAAAGGTCGGATGAGCGGAATGCCTCAACGACAAAAAGGGCCCGAGGAGGTGGGGACGCAATTTCGTTTAGCGAAATCGCTAAACGAACGGGCTCCATCACCCTCGGGGTCCTGGATAGGAGTAGAGAGGATGGTGCCATCTCCCGAGGGGAGTGGCCGTGGGTCGCCTATATGACCACTGTTATGGAGATCCCAGGTACGCGGCCATGCTTCGAATACTCGGGGTGGTATCATGGATTTAGACCGATTACTTGTGCTGACGAGCGGTCGGCCTGTATCTTTAGAAAATAATTTCTTTGGTTGGGGAGGTCTGGAGGGGAGCCAGACTCGAGGCAGTGGAACGAAGGGATCTCCCCTTCGACCGAGGGCTCGAGTGTGGTTGCCTGCCGGGCCCTCTCAGCTGGAGAAAATACTTGAATTAATGCGTTACTGCAACCCGAACCTTCCGACGCTGGAGGGTCATCAGAGTAGAGGAGGCTGTTGGGCCACGTCGGCAAGTGCTGATTATGCTAAACGCAGAGTCCACCGGTCCTCTCTCTGACACGAGGGGGGTTATCTCCTATGGCCTCGAGCGTGTGGTTCTCAAAATCTACCACGCCGATTCCAGGGGAGATGGTTCCTCTCCCCCAGAGACTGATCGAGAGGTGGAGGCGTCCGCAGGGGAGCCAGTATCCATGGTTGTGGATGCTGACCCCGCTAATTTGGACAGCGAAAGCACTGTTGACGTCCCGTCAATAGGGGGATCTGTCATCAGTGCTGGTCGTCTGGCTGATAGGGCAGAGGAGGAGCTCCTAGCCTCCGATGGCGAATCATCGATGGCGGGATCCGTCATCAGTGTAAGTCATCTGTTTGGGGGGGGGAGGATCTCCTAGTCTCCGAGGGCGAAGCCGCCAAGGATGGGGTGCAGAAGAAGAAGGGTGGTGTTGATGGAAATCCGTCAAATCAATCTTCAGCATTGTAAGGCGGCTTCCGAAAACTTGTTGCTCTGTCTTGAGAAATGCGGAGTGGATATAGTCCTTGTCCAGAAGCCGTGGCTGAGTAGTAACGGCGGAAAAATTTCTGGATTAATGACGGGAAAATTCAACACCTTGGTGCATGGGGAGGCAGGTAGGCCTAGATCCTGTGTGCTTATTAAAAAGGAATTTAAAGCTTTTATTCTCTCTAATTTCAGCAATGCTGACGTAATCACGGTCTGCCTCGAGCGAGGCAGTAACGGATTGTGGGTGGTCTCAGCGTATATGCCCCATGGGGACGTAACGGGACCACCACCTGTGATACTGGGCGAAATCACCGCTGAAGCAAGGCGGAGAGGTGTTGGCGTAATCACAGGTGCCGATGCTAATGCACACCATAGCATATGGGGGAGCTCGGATACGAACACCATAGGTGAGTCTTTATTTACTTTGATTGTAGATGAGGGACTTTGTATATGTAATAGGGGGAATGACCCGACTTTTATTACTGCGGTAAGGGAAGAGGTCCTGGACCTCACCCTGGTTAGCAGAGAACTGGAAGATCGGATATCTGGCTGGAGGGTTCTCAACGAGCACTCTTTCTCTGATCACCGATATATTCAGTTCTCGGTGAACGAAGAACGTCCCGGTAAAATATCTTTTAGGAACCCTAAAAGTACCAACTGGGACTGGTATTGTAGGAAGTTGGGAGAGCTATTGCCTGAGGCGCCTATCGTTGGTTCGGACCTGTCCGAATCTGAAATAGACGGTCTGGTGGAAAACTTCACCTCGGCAAGCAATAGCGCCTTTCAACAGTCCTGCCCACTGAAAACTTACAGGCGGAAGGGCAAGCCGCGGCCCGGTCGCTGGTCAGGCTTCGTGATATGTGTTATATGCTTTCTGATTTCGGACACTCTAGCCTTCTTACTAGTTTCGACTTTATCCCGGACAGGGCGGACTATTGCATGCCGGTGGCCGCTCCCTATACAACCTTCACCCCAGTCATTCTCCCGAGGGAGGAGTGGAGAAGAGGAATTATCTGCAGCATGTGACCGGTTAACTTGTTCACGGATGGGTCGAAGTTGGACGGAAAGGTTGGCGGGGGGGTCTTTTGTCAAGAGCTAAAAGTAAGCCTCAAGTTTAAGTTGACTGATCACTGCAGTGTATTCCAAGCGGAAGTTGCTGCGATTAAGGATGCGGTGGATGAAATGCTATCCAGCGCTACTACGGTTAGGGAATTTAACATCTACTCTGATAGCCAAGCGGCTATAAAGGCCTTGAGCTGAACTACACTGCGATCGAGGGTGGTCTGGGAGTGCCTGACCTCACTTGCGATTGCATCCAATTATTTTACAATTAAGATTATCTGGGTCCCGGGCCATAGTGATATTCCGGGTAACTGTTAAGCGGATCTCTTAGCCCGAATCGGTACAACTGAACCGGATGAAGATGGCTGTAGGGATTTCGGGATTCCGCTAGCCACCTGTGGGTTGCTCTTCCATAGCTGGGCCTCGAGTCAGCTCAGCAAACGTTGGGCGGACACTACGTCTTGCAGGGTATCAAGATCTTTCTGGCCGAAAGTGGATGGCAGGAGGTCTGCTGAAATAATTGGGTTCACTAAGGCTCACCTATCAATGGTCATTGGGGTTCTGACAGGGCACTGTCCCATGGGTATCCATGCGGTACGTCTCAATATATTGGAAACTCCATCCTGCTGCAGCTGTATGGAGGATGATGAGGTGGAATCACCAAATCACTTTATGCTTGACTGCCCAGCTTTTGCCAGAACTAGGCGAAAGTATTTCGGTCGTGGCTCACTTGGATCTCCCGAGGAGCTATCCAAGGTTGAGATCGGGATCATTCGGAACTTTATCGTTGCTACCCAACGATTCTCTAAGGAGTTATATCTACGTAAATTTGTTTTTAAATGTACTTTTCGGAAAAAATACAAAAAAATTTTTAAAGTTTTTTTTTTTTTTTCAATTAAATAAAAAAAAAAGTCGGTCCACTCCGGGATTAGTAGGGATGATTGCAGAATTGATTGAAGTTTTTTATGAGGAAAAAAATGGCGAAAATCGAAAAATCTCGAAAAACTGAAAAATTACAAAAAAAACTTTAAAAATTTGTTTGTGTTTTTTCCGAAAAGTACATTTAAAAACAAGTTTAAAAAAAAAGATTCCAAACGGTCAATTTTTGAAAAAGTTATAGCATTTTGAAAACAAAAACGGGGTTTTTTCAAAATTCATAACTTTTATTGAGTTGGTTGAAAAAATTTGAAAAAATTCTGAAAAACGTCTTTCGCAAGCTAGAAAAAGAAGAAAAACTTTCAGCCAATTCTAAAGGAGTCGGGTTTCGAAATTGGTCGAAATGGGATGGAATACCCCATATATATTTGTACATGTGTGATCTATATTTTACGCAGTAGAGAAAAATAGAACATTCATGCATGTTTTTACCAGGCATGCTTAACCAACGAACCGATATCATTTCGTTAGGATAATTAACGTTAATAAACGAAACAAAGTCATTTCGTTTCGTTTAATAACGTTAAGAACGTCAAATTAACGAAATGATTTTGTTTCGTTTTCTGTCATATCAAAACAAAATCAAATCGTTAATGTTGATTATTAATTTCAAACTATGCTGGCAAAGCTGATTGATGGCGGAGTCATTAAAGATGACAGCATGAGCCAAGCTGATTGCAACTTTTCTCATGAATTTGGACAGTGCGAACATTTCTCAGAGTATTTTTGACATTACCACCAACGAATTACACAAACAAATTACATGGAGTTTGTGTGTGTATGTCCGCTCGCTGTTACCACCTTACGGCTTCACCATGGCTATAGCATTGCCAGCACAATTCAAACATAAAGTATCACGTTTTTGTTAACGTTTTTAACGTTAACGAAAGCTTTTCGTTTCGGTTAAAAACGAGATACAATTTATCTTGATAATTTCTTTATCGATAATATTTCGAAGTGTTTCAACGGAAACGGTGGAAATTTTTTGATAAACGATTAGCTTAACGTTAAGGTACATCCCTGGTTTTTACAAATGGTTGCTAGTCAGCTTATAAGCCAAGCGATATGAGATCATATGTATGTATGTGTGTTGTATAATGTGGCGCGTCATTAGCGTCGTCGCATAGAAATTGACAAAGCCTACTGCGATTTATATAAGTATATGTACGTGGGACCGAGATGCATATGTGCAAATACATAAATAAGGGTTGTTTAAAATGATATTTACTTACTAAGGCGACGAGGTTATGCACAAACAGACTAGACGCGAGCCGAATTGGACGATGCAAAAATCTGACGCCAACGTACATATATAACGAACATTGTGAATTACGAATGCAGTATATGACACTATATACTAACGGGAATAAGAATGTACGCCAATAGAGATAGCATGAACCAACTTGACTGATGCAACAATCTGAGACGCCTACATATACATATGTATACCGAATACAGTACTTACAAGTACATACTAAAAAGATTATGAATATGCGCGAACAAACATGGCACCAGCCAAATTGGCTGTTGCATATATTTATGATGCTACCATATATATATAAAGAGTGCTGCGCGTTACGAATACAGTGCACGACAGTAAAGGAAGACCTTGCCGTACAGTGGGCACTGCTATATAGCATACACTGCTATAATTCGGCCATCCTGACAAATGTGATCACCTGATCACATGCTACATTTTGAGTTCTATTTGACTCTCGACGACCATCAAACAATGGTTTCAAATTACCCACAGCCCAAACACCTTTGTAAGGTATGCGAGTTTGTTTAAAGCCTTCAACATCAACTAGCACCTACCGGTCGTTGCGTAAACGTTTAGCAATTCTATATGGTCCTTTGAATTTAGGAATGAGTTTTTTATAAACACCCGCAGTGGAATCGAAATTTTTTACCATAACATAGTCATCAATTTCATATTCGGTAGGCTTACATCTTCTATTATTGACATATTTTTCATTGTAAGCTTGTAGTTGCTTTTTCTTTTTCGGATGCTTGTGCCCGTATTTCTTCATGTGTATGTTGGGGTGAATGCTGTACATCGCTTACTAGTAGGTCCTTAACTATATTTTCTTCTCCATTCTGTTTAACACCAAAAAGCATCACACTTGGATATTGTTTTATGGTTCTGTGGATTGTGTTATTTATTACCTATTCTACTTTTCCTAGCACATTAGCCAAATTATTACTTCTTTTGTGCTTGTAGTTTTTGTCGCATATAACCTGACGAATTTTGTACATGCATCTACAATAACAAAAATGTGTTTTTTCAATCCTGAACTACTCACTGGTCCAAAGTGATCTATGTGTATTGTGTGGAATGGACTGACCTCTTTAGGAATGTTGTGTAAAAACCCCTCTTCCTTACCATGTTTCGCAGAATAAACTATACATTTCAAGAAATTTTTTATATGATCTGTATTTTTTTCTTTCATTTTTAAAAACCAATAATTTTTTGATATTAGGTCCATTGTTTTATCAGTTCCTACATGACGCATTTCGTCGTGATATTTATACATCACATGTCTCTCCATAGCCTTGGGCACGTAAAATAAAATATTATCGGTTTTACTTTTTCTGTAAATTATACCATTACGCATTTCATAAAAAGTATGCTCGCTGTCTTGTAACATTTCTCTTAATTTAATTATTTGTTCATCTTTACCTTGAAATATCACGAGATTTTCTTCGAACGTATTAGATGCAATTATCATTACGTTATTTCTGCTTAAAGCATCCACATGCTGCATCCGCGTGCCTGACCTATGTTCTAAAGTATAATCATAATATTGAAGCTCTAAAAGCCACCGAGCTATCCTAGGGTTTATATCTTTATACTCAGTTGAGCAGAGCTCACAGAGTATATTAACTTTGATTGGATAACGGTTGGTTGTACAGGTATAAAGGAATCGAGATAGATATAGACTTACATATATCAAAATCATCAGGATCGAAAAAAATTTGATTGAGCCACGTCCGTCCGTCCGTCTGTCCGTTAACACGATAACTTGAGTAAATTTTGAGGTATCTTGATGAAATTTGGTATGTAGGTTCCTGAGCACTCATCTCAGATCACTATTTAAAATGAACAATATCGGACTATAACCACTCCCACTTTTTCGATATCGAAATATTTCGAAAAACCGAAAATGTGCGATAATTCATTACCAAAGACGGATAAAGCGATGAAACTTGTTAGGTGAGTTGAACTGATGACGCAGAATAGAAAATTAGTAAAATTTTGGACAATGGGCGTGGCACCGCCCACTTTTAAAAGAAGGTAATTAAAAGTTTTGCAAGCTGTAATTTGGCAGTCGTTGAAGATATCATGATAAAATTTGGCAGGAACATTACTCCTATTACTATATGTATGCTTAATAAAAATTAGCAAAATCGGAGAACGACCACGCCCACTTTTAAAAAAAAAAATTTTTAAGTCAAATTTTAACAAAAAATTTAATATCTTTACAGTATATAAGTAAATTATGTCAACATTCAAGTTCAGTAATGATATGGTGCAACAAAATGCAAAAATAAAAGAAAATTTTAAAATGGGCGTGGCTCCGCCCTTTTTCATTAATTTGTCTAGGATACTTTCAATGCCATAAGTCGAACAAAAATTTACCAATCCTTGTGAAATTTTGTAGGTGGTTAGATTCTAGGACGATAACTGTTTTCTGTGAAAAAAGGCGAAATCGGTTGAAGCCACGCCCAGTTTTTATACACAGTCGACCGTCTGTCCTTCAGCTCGGCCCTTAACACGATAACTTGAGCAAAAATCGATATATTTTACTAAACTTAGTTCACCTATTTATCTGAACTCACTTTGTATTGGTATAAAAAATGGCCGAAATCCGACTATGACCACGCCCACTTTTTCGATATCGAAAATTACGCAATATGAAAAAAATGCCATAATTCTATTCCAAATACGAAAAAAGGGATGAAACATGTTAATTGGATTGGTTTGCTGACGCAAAATATAACTTTAGAAAAAACTTTGTAAAATGTGTGTGACCCCTACCATATTAAGAAGAAGAAAATGAAAAAGTTCTGCAGGGCGATATCAAAAGCCCTTGGAATCTGGGCAGGAATACTGTTCGTGGTATTACATATATAAATAAATTAGCGGTACCCGGCAGATGATGTTCGGGGTCACCCTGGACAACATTTTGGTCGATATCTCGAAAACACCTTCACATATACAACTACCACCACTCCCCTTTAAAACCCTCATTAATACCTTTATTTGATACCCATATCGTACAAACGCATTATAGAGTCAACCCTGGTCCACCTTTATAACGATATCTCGAAAAGGCGTCCACCTATAGAAATAAGGCCCACTCCCTTTTAAAATACTCATTAAAACCTTTCATTTGATACCCATATCGTACAAACAAAGTCTAGAGTCATCCCTGGTCCACCTTTATGGCTATATCTCGAAAAGGCGTCCACCTATAGAACTAAGTCCCACGTCCTTTTAAAACACTCATTAACACCTTTCATTTGATACCCATATTGTACAAACGCATTCTAGAGTCACCCCTGGTCAATGTTTATGGCGATATCCCGAAAAGGCGTCCACAAATAAAACTAAGGCCCACCCCTTTTAAAATGCTCATTAACACCTTTCGTTTGATACCCATATTGTACAAACGCATTCTAGAGTCAACCCTGTTCCACCTTTATAAAGATATCCCGAAAAGGCGTCCACCTATAGAACTAAGGCCCACTCCCTTTTAAAATACTCATTAACATCTTTCATTTGATACTCATATCGTACAAACAAATTCTAGAGTCACCCCTGGTCCACCTTTATGGCGATATCTCGGAAAGGCGTCCACCCATAGAACTAAGGCCCACTCCCTTTTAAAATACTCATTAACACCTTTCGTTTGATACCCATATTGTACAAACGCATTCTAGAGTCACCCCTGGTCCACCTTTACGCGATATCGAATTTTGTACATGCATATACAATAACAAAAATGTGTTTTTTCAATCCTGAACTACTCACTGGTCTAAAGTGATCTATGTGTATTGTGTGGAATGGACTGACATCTTTAGGAATGTTGTGTAAAAACCCCTCTTCCTTACCATGTTTCGCAGAATAAACTATACATTTCAAGCAATTTTTTATATGATCTGTAATTTTTTCCTTCATTTTTAAAAACAAATAATTTTTTGATATTAGGTCCATTGTTTTATCAGTTCCTACATGACCCATTTCGTCGTGATATTTATACATCACATGTCTCTCCATAGCCTTGGGCACATAAAATAAAATATTATCGGTTTTACCTTTTCTGTAAATTATACCGTTACGCATTTCATAAAAAGTATGCTCGCTGTCTTGTAACATTTCTCTTAATTTAATTATTTGTTCATCTTTACCTTGAAATATCACGAGATTTTCTTCGAACGTATTAGATGCAATTATCATTACGTTATTTCTGCTTAAAGCATCCACATGCTGCATCCGCGTGCCTGACCTATGTTCTAAAGTATAATCATAATTTTGTAGCTCTAAAACCCACCGAGCTATCCTAGGGTTTATATCTTTATACTCAGTTGAGCAGAGCTCACAGAGTATATTAACTTTGATTGGATAACGGTTGGTTGTATAGGTATAAAGGAATCGAGATAGATATAGACTTACATATATCAAAATCATCAGGATTGAAAAAAAATTTGATTGAGCCACGTCCGTCCGTCCGTCTGTCCGTTAACACGATAACTTGAGTAAATTTTGAGGTATCTTGATGAAATTTGATATGTAGGTTCCTGAGCACTCATCTCAGATCACTATTTAAAATGAACAATATCGGACTATAACCACGCCCACTTTTTCGATATCGAAATATTTCGAAGAACCGAAAATGTGCGATAATTCATTACCAAAGACGGATAAAGCGATGAAACTTGGTAGGTGAGTTGAACTGATGACGCAGAATAGAAAATTAGTAAAATTTTGGACAATGGGCGTGGCACCGCCCACTTTTAAAAGAAGGTAATTTAAAAGTTTTGCAAGCTGTAATTTGGCAGTCGTTGAAGATATCATGATAAAATTTGGCAGAAACATTACTCCTATTACTATATGTATGCCTAATAAAAATTAGCAGAATCGGAGAACGACCACGGCCACTTTTAAAAAAAAAATTTTTTAAGTCAAATTTTAACAAAAAATTTAATATCTTTACAGTATATAAGTAAATTATCTCAACATTCAACTTCGGTAATGATATGGTGCAACAAAATGCAAAAATAAAAGAAAATTTTAAAATGGGCGTGGCTCCGCCCTTTTTCATTTAATTTGTCTAAGATACTTTTAATGCCATAAGTCGAACAAAAATTTACCAATCCTTGTGAAATTTTGTAGGAGGTTAGATTCTAGGACGATAACTGTTTTCTGTGAAAAAGGGCGAAATCGGTTGAAGCCACGCCCAGTTTTTATACACAGTCGACCGTCTGTCCTTCAGCTCGGCCCTTAACACGATAACTTGAGCAAAAATCGACATATTTTACTAAACTTAGTTCACCTACTTATCTGAACTCACTTTGTATTGGTATAAAAAATGGCCGAAATCCGACTATGACCACGCCCACTTTTTCGATATCGAAAATGACGAAATATGAAAAAAATGCCATAATTCTATTCCAAATACGAAAAAAGGGATGAAGCATGTTAATTGGATTGGTATGCTGACGCAAAATATAACTTTAGAAAAAACTTTGTAAAATGTGTGTGACCCCTACCATATTAAGTAGAAGAAAATGAAAAAGTTCTGCAGGGCGAAATCAAAAGCCCTTGGTATCTGGGCAGGAATACTGTTCGTGGTATTACATATATAAATAAATTAGCGGTACCCGGCAGATGATGTTCGGGGTCACCCTGGACAACATTTTGGTCGATATCTCGAAAACACCTTCACCTTCGAAAACTACCACCACTCCCCTTTAAAACCCTCATTAATACCTTTATTTGATACCCATATCGTACAAACGCATTATAGAGTCAACCCTGATCCACCTTTATAACGATATCTCGAAAAGGCGTCCATCTATAGAACTAAGGCCCACTCCCTTTTAAAATACTCATTAAAACCTTTCACTTGATACCCATATCGTACAAACAAAGTCTAGAGTCATCCCTGGTCCACCTTTATGGCTATATCTCGAAAAGGCGTCCACCTATAGAACTAAGTCCCACGTCCTTTTAAAACACTCATTAGCACCTTTCATTTGATACCCATATTGTACAAACGCATTCTAGAGTCACCCCTGGTCAATGTTTATGGCGATATCCCGAAAAGGCGTCCACAAATAAAACTAAGGCCCACCCCTTTTAAAATGCTCATTAACACCTTTCGTTTGATACCCATATTGTACAAACGCATTCTAGAGTCAACCCTGTTCCACCTTTATAAAGATATCCCGAAAAGGCGTCCACCTATAGAACTAAGGCCCACTCCCTTTTAAAATACTCATTAACATCTTTCATTTGATACCCATATCGTACAAACAAATTCTAGAGTCACCCCTGGTCCACCTTTATGGCGATATCTCGGAAAGGCGTCCACCCATAGAACTAAGGCCCACTCCCTTTTAAAATACTCATTAACACCTTTTGTTTGATACCCATATTGTACAAACGCATTCTAGAGCCACCCCTGGTCCACCTTTATGCGATATCTCGAAAAGTCGGCCACCCATAGAACTAAGGCCCACACCCTTTTAAAATACTCATTAACACCTTTCATTTGATACACATGCCATACAAACACATTCCAGGGTTTCCCTATGTTCATTTTCCTACATGGTGATTTTCCCTTATTTTGTCTCCATAGCTCTCAACTGAGTATGTAATGTTCGGTTACACCCGAACGTAGCCTTCCTTACTTGTTTTTATTTAAAGTTAAGTTAAGGGAATTACAATCTGTTACTATTTTAAATTGTATACCTTGTAAATAAATCCTAAATCTTTTAAGCGCATAAATAATAGCTAGTGTCTCTAGTTCAAAACTATGATATTTTGCTTCGGCTTCAGTTGGTCTTTGTGAGAAATAAAAAATTGGATGCCATTTTCTGTCTGCCTTTTTCTGCATTAATATTGCCCTGAAACCTAAAATGCTCGCATCGCAATGCAGCTCCGTTTCATCACTGAAATCGTAAATAGCTAAAATGCGTGCTTCCACCAATTTTTCTTTTAAATTTTCAAAACATTTGTTTTTGTTTTTATCGGCCTATTGATAAATCATTCAAGGTTCGAATCGAGCTCAAGGCCAGAAAAATAATTTTTTTCTAATGATAATTATTGTTATTTTTTAATTTTTCTAAATTTGAAAAATTGTATTTTGTTTTTGGAATAGTAAGTAGAAAATTTTTCAGACAGCCTGCCATAACTGCGCAACTATGGTAGGCTGTCAGGAAAATTTCCTACTTACTATTCCAAAAACAAAATACAATTTTTCAAATTTAGAAAAATTAAAAAATAACAATAATTATCATTAGAAAAAAATTATTGTTCTGGCCTTGAGCTCGATTCGAACCTTGAATGATTTTCAAAACATTTCAATTCATCAGAACCCAATTTAAATTTTACATCTTTCTTAGTTAGGTCATAAAGTGGTTTAGCTATAATCGAAAAATTTTTAATAAAACGTCGAAAATATGAACATAGTCCAATAAAACTTTGAACTGAATGAATCTTTGTAGGTGCAGGAAAGTTTTTTATTGCCATAAGGCCTTTTTCATCTGCAGAAATTCCTTCTTTTGTTACAGTGTAGCCTAAATATTTAACCGTTGACCGTAAAAATTCACACTTATCTATTCTTAATTCTAGTTTGTTTTCTGCTAGCTTCTTAAAAACTTCTTGCAAAATGTCGAAATGTTCGTTTAAACTCTTTGTAGCAATCATAATATCATCGAGATATATTATGACTTTTTGTTCCCTAACCATATCTGAAAATATTTGATTAACAAATCTTTGGAATGCAGACGGTGCGAACGATGTGTATTTTATTGATTCTGGATGCATAAAGACGTGGAAAAATCCGTTTTTAAGGTCGATTTTTGTGAAAATGTTCTTGTTTGCTAATCTATCGAGTAAATCATCTATTAAAGGGATTGGATAGCTATCTTTTGCCGTGTATTTATTAAGTGTGCGATAGTCAACACACATTCTTAAATCACCTGTTTTTTTTCTTTACCAGCACGATCGGTGAAGCAAATTCGGAATTACTAGGCCTAATATAATTTTTCTTTAAAAATTCATCTAATAGCACCTGCAAACTATTTTTTTTAGGGTACGACAGACGCCTGGGTGCACTGTTAAATGGCTTAACATTTTCTAACACCAACTTCATCTCGTATTGTATTTTTGGTTTAGGTGTGCGGTCAGGAGCCAAATAGAACTTTTTAAATAACTTGTAACGTAACTGGCTTTTGGTGGTAAGCCGGAGGTGGCATGCGGCATGGTTGCAAGCCCCTGCTAGCTCGCCGAATGGGGTGGGTTTTGCACACCCTCCTTACCTGCAGTTACCTTTACAAAAATAAGAGTGGTTCATGCCTAGCTGAAAAGAAATAAATAGGAGAATTCTAAGGAAAGTAGGAGGAGAAGAAAAGGTTAAAGGCCTGTCCTGTCAGGTGGAGTCTTCCCACCCTCTTCAGCGCAGCTTGCGCTGAACCATGGGCGCTGTGCTGACTCCTCTTTCCTTACAGCGCCCCCAAACCTGACGTCCGTATAGGTATTCATATGTCACTCAGCCATTTCTCCTCCGTTATCCTTCACCCACCGTAGCGCGCCCAAAGGCAAACCACACACCAAAAATTATTCTTACCTCAGCCCTGCATTTCAATGAAGATCACGTAGTTATAGGATACATTCTTCAGGTGTTTATTTACAAACGATTCTCTTAAACCTAGGTATATTCTAGTATAAGTAATCCTATCTCTACGATTAAAAACTCCAGAATAGATATTCACAAATAGCTATTTCATAAAAAAAATCCCATACAACTCGGACTCAGCAAAAGAATAAACTATAATAATCCGATCTAATTGTGTTTCTTTTAGTCTACTTAATTATAAGTCTTGAAGGCAAATCCAGTTTACAAAGTGTTTTAAAACAAAAAAACTGCTACCGCTAAGATATGTCTTAAACTATGGCTTCTTTCACACAGCCTTTGTATAGTTTAATTATAACCTAACTGACCCAAAAAAATTTAACTTTCATTCTTACTATCCTATAAATATCGCCCCATCTTGATGGTTTTCGTTTGCACAAGCACCCCTAACGAATCTAAAAGATACAATTGCTCTTAGCCTAACGCTAATGCGAAATTGCAAATTTTTTTATATGTGAAGGATTACTGACCTGCCACAAAATGCATATGAAATTGCGGAAATAATAATAAAAAACTTGTTTTGAGAAAAAACTAAAATGTATAAGAAGAAAAGGAAATACGCTCAACGAGATCGCTTTTCTGGTGAGCCTTTGTTTATGTATGTTTGTATAATATTTTTTTTTTCTCAGCTACAATGCATGCACATACATCTATTTTCTTGCTCTCGCTGCTAATCATTCAAAATTCATAGAATTAGGAGCGCCTAGCTTAATCTATGTGCATACATAAGCGCATATATGTTTTTATGTTTTGTATTTGCACTCACCTGGTCACTCCGTCGCTCTGGTACCGTCGCTCTTGAGCACCTGTTGCTGAAAAAAGTAACTCGAAACACATATGCTAATATACATACATACATACATACATAAAGGGAGCGTGGTCACTCCGCTCTATCACCTATCATTAACTTTGGGACATTAGTTTGTGAGACTTGACACCATGTGGTCGCAATTGTATGCGCTAGCAGTAACGTGTCGTCTTATTAACAAAAATCGGAATAACAAAATTTTAATATCAAAAAAACTGCCAAGAATAAAAAAAGGTGGAGGCGGCCAAACACGGGCGGTGTGTGTAGCTAAGGTGCGTCTTGGAGCCGCGAAATCGGAAGGTCCTTACCAAAGGTATTTCTTGTTTGGTAAGCAAATATGTGTTTCTGGTGTGTTTTTTTTTTTTTCTTCTTTTTTTTTCTTTTGTGGTGTTTCTGGTTTTGGGGTTGAATTATGCCCTAGCAATCATAAAGGCTAAGATCCCTAAAAACGGGTCGAAAAATAGTTTAACCTAAGACATGTGCTTTGGCAAAAAAAAGGCACAAGAAAAAGGCAAAAAAAAAAATAATGTGTATATGGGCTAGTAGCAAAGGCAAAGAAAACCCAAAACAAAAATAGGGGCAAATACCAAAAATAGCGAAAAATGAAAAAAAAGGAAGACGTGAAAAAAATTCTTACGAAATCGCTGGTGAGATGAAGTAATTAACTCCAGCGAGTGCAAAAAAATGCAAAAATCAAAGTGAAGATCACTTCAAAAGGATTTACTTCGCACCTTTTACCTATGTGTCCGCAACAAAAATCGAAAAACGAAGTCGAAAGAAAATTTCCAATATTTAAAAAAAAAACAAAAAATTTAATTAAAGGGAAACTAATTAAAAGCCTAGGTGCCTTTCTTCACCCCTTCTACCTCAGCTACCTACGCCTTTCCAAAACCTCTCTCTTCATACGTATAAAATCAAACTTCTTTGCAGCTTTAAAGTATTACATACAAATATAAAATAAAAAAACTTATAAACTAAACCACTTCCTTCGGTGATTTTTGGACTGGACCGTCTCCCGGGGTTGATGCCGCTAGTAAAAAAATGTCCGCTTCCTGATGCGTGTCTGGCGAAATGAGTGTTGTTGTTGTTGCCGTCACCGATTTAAAAAAGGTTGTGCTTCCTATTAGGTATTTGCTCTACGGCTGTATCGTATTACCTGGTGTTGTTGTTGTTGTTGCCGTCACCGACTTTAAAAAGTTGTGCTTCCTATGAGGTATTTGCTCTACGGCTGTATCGTATTACCTGGTGTTGTTTCTGTGTGTTGTGCGAGGTGACAGTGGGCGTGTGCGGTACATACCAGTGCGTCGTTCAGTTGTTGTTGTTTGGTGTTGAGCGAGCTGATGGCCCTTCCTTCCTCATGGATGGGATGTGAACTAAAACAAAAAAATACAAAGAAAAGGTCCTAATTAGGTTTATATAAATGTATATCCGCCTCTACTATACGCGGGCACACACAAAAAAATTATTTTTTTCTTTGTCTGCTTGGATTTCCGTTGCTTGCATCGACATAAGCGTGTCTAGCAGCAAGGGTTAAAGCAGTTGCGGGTTTCATTTGCCTTGCTTTAACGTTAGGGACTGGACAGTCCATGCCCCTGTTCGTAAGCCAAGGGAAACACCTAGCAACAAAGAGCACGGATATCACTTACCTTTATATCGGGCCTATAGCCGTGACAATACCTGGGGAGGATTCCCCTCACGCTCCTGGGGCTGCCTGGGTTATTTTAGCGCTTCGCGTTTACTTATTTTGCGCCCGCACTTTTAACGTGAATTTATACGCGCACTTAACTTTCACTTTGAAATTTTTTTAAATTTTTTTTTTGTACTACTGTGTTTTGGTATCACTACACTTCGCACTTGCACAGATTTATTGAAACTTTGGCCCGTTGCCTTGTCTCACTCCCTTTTATACCTACTGCTGGGGCATGGAACGTTAAGTAAAAAAACGGAAAATTTTAACAAGTACATATACAAAATACCTATCGGATTTCCCGAATTCACACGTACACAATCATACACCCACACACTCGCACTAACTAGCTTTTAGATGTAAATCATACGTGTATTTTCCGTAATGTTGCTAAGCCTTCTGCAACATTGTGGCTGCTGCAAACGTCGTGCTGCTAGCGCCTTTTGTTTCTGCCACCTGCATCAATCCTACTGCGTTTACCATGGACACATGTTGCCTCTCGCTTATGCCCGTGAGGTAAAAAGCTGGCGTTACAAACTCAGTAAGATATTGTTTGTCTGACTGCCTAACATTATCTCCAATTTTTAAATCAAAACTATCATTGTTTTCATTTGTACAGAAAAGTAAATCAAAAGCGAATTTTCCTTTGTCATTTTGTTCACACAAGAAACTATCAATTCTGTCGCCTTCGTCTGTGTGCGCATTATCACAATCATTTATTTCCCTAATCTTACTTTGTTTTTCAAGTTTGGACGTATCTCTAAAATTTTCATATTTTTTATCTTAAATTTTATAAAACTTCTCACACTTAATTTGATTTTCCTTTTTGCTTTCATTATGGTTGCAAACAGTATTGGATTTATCTATGTTCTCTATTATTAGTTTATACTTACATACTTCTAAAAAGTTTCTTCCAAGAATTACATTATACGACATGGTTTTGTTGTCAACGACAATAAAGTAACACTCAAAAATTTTATTATTCATTTTAATACTACATAAAATTTTACCAAAAGTTGTAATTGGTGAGTTATTCACACCAAAATAAAAGATATTTTCATTCAAACGTTCAAATGTTATGTGTTGAGGTAGACATGACCTCCGAATCAAGTTGACGGGATTTCCCGTGTCTATAATGCATTCTAAAAAGAGAGATACCCTGTCACTACTTGTGTTGAAATTAAATTCAAAATGCCTTACATAATCATTTTTCGGCTCCACTTTCCGTTCTGGACATTGCAACACCCGATGTGACGTGCTCCCACAAGCGTAACATGCGCCTAGCTCGCGTTTGGGTTTCATGCATTGGTTTGCGTAGTGCCCTTTAGAGTTGCAGTTATAGCACTTATTCTGCGTTTTTATGGTTGTCGATGATTTGAGTTGTATTTTGTTGAACGCCTTCAGCATCTCTGCTGTTTTGTTGAAACATTGAAGATTTGCCTGTATTTTTAACTGCTCATCCGGTATCCCATCAATAACATATTCTACCAGTTCAGATTCATCAAGTTGTAATTTCATGGAAAGTATTTTTTTTTGTCGTTTAAATAATTCCCAAAGCTTGCGCCTACGGCCCACTTTCGGTTTTCAAACTTTTTGCGTAAAACCAACTTATTTTCGCTTGTTTTAAATGTGGCTACAAACTCTTCAATTAGGCTGTTTATGCCTATTTCAGCAAAATTAGCATTGGAATGCAGCCTTGCAGCTGCTCTGTCTTTTATTTCTTCTCGATATTATAAGTTTCAGTTATAGCTTTAAATTGACTTACCCTCAACTTGCAGTTGGACATTCCATCATAGTCATTTCAACTGGACCTTGTATTGAACGAGACGCACCGGAACTGTGTGTCGTAATTTGTGTGTCACTGCCGTTAAGCTCCAGCTCCGCCATCTTCTTTAAGAGTTCATTTTCTCTTTGTGCTACGTCCCTTTCCCGTTGGAGCAATGCTACTTCGCGTGGCAGCAAACTGATTTCATCTGCTTGTTCTGGTTCTTCTTCCTTGTATACATCCGTTTTATCGTTCTCCTGCATTAATCCTGGACATTCGCCACGTTCATTTGATGGTATGGCGTTCAGCCGACAGATCAAAGCTGCCTTTGTTCCACTTGTGGACAGGCCAAGTTGCCTTAACCACTCACGCAGTTGTACAATTGTGTACTCTTCTACCGACACACTTTCACACTGCATATTTATTTTAATAAACAAAAATTGTTTGCTTTTAAATGCTTGCAGTTTCAGTGTTTCTTACTTTTTCACTGGTTGTCGCACTTTTCTGTTTTTTTCGTACACAGTTTGTTTTTCCTTTTATTTTTCAGCTTTCACACTTTTCTATTTTTTCGCACACTTTGTTCTTACTTTTATTTTTCAAAAAATATATTTTATTTTCCCGTTTCTGTTGCGTTTAAAAAAACTCGAAGTTTTCTTATATTAAACTTTTTAGAACAGCGAAGCGCGATCCCACTTCTGAGGATTATAGTATCGAATGCCGAATAAAACTAAAACGTTGTTGTGTGCTCAACGGTTACATTTATTTTGTCTTTTTCAAAAGTTTTCTTGTTCCGCTGAAGCGGTGATACATATTTTGCCTTATCTTTTAAATTTTATGGTGTGTTTATGTTTTTATATGTATAAATGCTTATATGTGTATGACAACTCACGATTTACATATTTATAACGAACTCAAGTTTGGAAATACGAACACTTGTTTACATTCTTGTTTATTAGTACCTATAGATATATATATGTACATGTGTGATCTATATTTTACGCAGTAGAGAAAAATAGAACATTCATGCATGTTTTTACAAACGGTTGCTAGTCAGCTTATAAGCTAAGCGATATGAGATTATTTGTATGTATGTGTGTTGTATATTGTGGCGCGGCATTAGCGTCGTCGCATAGAAATTGACAAAGCGTACTGCGATTTATATAAGAATATGTACGTGGGACCGAGATGCATATGTGCAAATACATAAATAAGGGTTGTTTAAAACAGAGCCGGCCAAAAGTTGCACATCGTGCAATTTGAGTTCGTACTTTCACACAGACACTAACGATGTGCGATCACGATCGTTTGCTTTCGCTTGGCACTCACTAAAATCAACAGTGAATGCAAAAGGAAAAGTCCATGCTACTTTTTGGGCACATAATAAAAACAATATGCTGCAAGGTTAAAGTGACTTAATACGTTTTAGTTAGTATTATTAAGTTCCTTTGAACATAAATATTAATAATGACAATTTAAATATTAATAATTAATTAATTTTTAATAAATATTGACAATTTAATATAAGGAACTTTTTATACGTTCTACTTAGTTTTATTAATTTGTATACATTTTTTTTATTGAATAACTTTATGTTTTGAAAATATATATTTCTATCTTTACATTTACTTTGTTTTATAGTTCTTTCTTAATAAAAAAGTGATTTTTTAAGCAAATTTTGCATTGAAGAAACACCATACCTTCTTTTATAAAAAAGTTTTATCTGGCTAGCTCGACCTCTGCGTTCTTAGTTATATGAATATAAGTAAATATTGTTAGGATTAGCTTGAAATCAAATAACCAGAGTCCTTTTTAATTTCGAACTTCATAGTCCACATTTTCTTTTAGCACACTGTGGGGAGTTGTCACTCAATTTTTACACACACTGATGCGAAAAAACAGTTTGAAACCGAGGTCGACTGCACTAACCCGTCAAAAAATGTGAAAAGAGAAATGAAAAGACGCATTTTGTCCTGTTATCAATAGTCCAAAGGCGAAAAAGTATTCGAATTATTGGAATCGAGGCAAAAACGCGTCTATTAATACCTCCCCTGACGGGTTTGGTCGTGTTTTAGCAGTCGTCCCCGGTAATAAAGTATCACAATTTGTTAATTAAAATTGTCCAAAACATATGGATTTTAAAGAGAGATGTAATTAAGTGCTCGTTTGAAAGTAAATAAGGATATTTCTTTGTAATTTTACGATAAAAATTTTACGCGGTTTTCGTTACCAGCAACTACACTTTTCTTGGACCTAAGAAGTACAACAGTGCCAAATAGCATCCACAAAAAAACGAACAAGAACAATCATTTTATCAGGTGAGCGTGGCTGTGTATGTGCGTGCTGCTACATATCCTACTTGTAGACCTGTACTATGTCTGCTAGACGCGAGCCGAATTGGACGATACAAAAATCTGACGCCAACTTACATATATAACGAACATTGTGAATTACGAATGCAGTATATGACACTATATACTAACGGGAATAAGAATGTACGCCAATAGAGATAACATGAACCAACTTGACTGATGCAACAATCTGAGACGCCTACATATATATATGTATACCGAATACAGTACTTACAAGTACATACTAAAACGATTATGAATATGCGCGAACAAACATGGAACGAGCCAAATTGGCTGTTGCATATATTTATGATGCTACCATATATATATGTATAAAGAGTGCTGCGCGTTACGAATACAGTGCACGACAGTAAAGGAAGACCTTGCCGTACAGTGGGCACTGCTATACAGCATACACTGCTATAGTAGCTCAATGAGAAGTTACTTTAAAATCGATCTCAAAACACCAAATTCTTATCTAAATATTTCGATCCGTGCGCCTCCTAACGGAATATTTTTCTCCTATTCTTAAATTTTCTCGGCGTCTTATTCTATCTGTGAAGTTTAACAGTTGTGGCTCAATGAGAACTTACATAAAAATCAGTCCCAAAATTCCCTCCGTTTCGTACGATTTTTCTAAATATCTCATCCCGTGCGCCCCCTAGCGAATCCTTTTGAGTCGTGTCATCGGCTGTCCTCGACCTCTGAATTAGGTTTGAAATTTAGGTCTCTAGCTCATCGAGAAGTTACTTAAAAGCAGGTTTAAAGGATTTTTTTCCTTTTGTTGCATTGTCACGGTGTTCTAACCTATGTGTAAAGTTTCACAATATTTAGCTCAATGAGAAGTTACTTAAAAATCGATTGCAAGATTTGTATGAAAAGCGGACAAACATTCAACCGACCTAATATAAAGAAAGTCAGAAATAATAACGGGTTTTTTTCCTTTTGTTGCATTGTCACGGTGTTCTAACCTATGTGTAAAGTTTCACGTTTGTAGCTCAATGAGAAGTTACTTAAAAATCGATTGCAAGATTTGTCTGAAAAGCGGACAAACATTCAACCGACCTTATATAAAGGAAGTAAAATATGTACACAAAAATAGAATAAATAAAGAAAATTAATATAATATTAAATTCATTATGTACAAAAAAAGAAACAAAAAAAACATACAAACACCCAATAAGGCAGAGCAAAAATTCTATATGAAAAACTATTTTCTAATATGTACTTATATATATATATATATATATATATATTTTTCAAATATAAATCAAAATTCTAAATTAAACTGTATTATATAAAAACAAAAAAAAGGGGGCTTAAAATATACCCGCTGATAGGTCTAGGGTGTGGGACGGCGGTAAGGCCTAGAAGGTTTTATGTGGTCATACCAAATCGTTCCCGAGATGGTCGGGCTAGTATCTTTATGCTGCTTGGTACCTAAACTTGGTACCGGATCTGCATTCGGCAGAGGACCATTAACATCGATAACACCCCCCAAGGGCTTCGGGGAGTGTCCTTATCGCTACAACAACAACAACATATAAAAAAACTTAAACCCAAAAAAACAAACATAAACACAAGTGTAATGTTAACGACTTTAAAAGTATAAAAGAATGTTTATTTACCTATAAACATGTAAAATTGCTTCGAACGAACGAATTTCAGAAAAGAAATGTACACCCTAATATATTCGTTCTTTCGAATCAATTTATTGAATGCAAAAGAAGAATATGACAATCGTGATCAATTTGCCAAATTCAGTTCATATTGATTATTTGTAGGTGATGAATCAACCACAACAGAGTAATTAGAGTTAAAGAATTGAGGGAAGAAGTTTGCAATATCTTGATTTTCGCTAGAAATACTATCATGTCAGAAGGAAACCCGTTAATTCTGCGTTAAGAATTTACGAAATCATAAAAAGACTTCGGGTTGCATATAATGTTTCTTTTGATTTTACATATGCAAACTTTGTAACACTTTTTATTAAGCTCAAAATAATTATGACGGAAAATAGCGTACTGTGCATAATCAGAATGTAAACCAGTTTTCTTATATGATTTGAATAAATATGATTTTTTATTTTTTAAAGCTTTTAGCTCTTTAGTAAAAGTCCATTGTACGAGCATGTAACGTATAAATGGTATTTTTAAAATGTAAAATGTTTCGCTCTACATCCTCTTTACATCGTGACCACGTTATCTCAGAAATCTCTTTATTGAATTTGTCAAAGTTAGTTTTGGAAAAATGAAAGCAACTGGTAGATACACATGTTTTATTAGTGCAGCCGAGTTCGTTGCTTATGATTTCGTAAGTTATATCAAGAGAAGGATGGTAAACGTCTTCTGGCAAATAAGAGGTTCACACCGATTTATAGGGAACGTGGCGAATGCCAGCTATGTTGGACATCTACGGCGATGGCATTACGCGTCTGACTTGGTGTGACGTTCGATCATTGTTTCTGCGAACATATAGCCGCGATTCTACCTGAAGTTCACTGACCCACAAAGAAGAGAAACAAAATACTAAACAGACTAAACGAAGAAACCCTGCGCAAAAAAATTAGTCGTTTAAACGCAAAGAGCATAAAAAGGTATACAGGGTTGTCCACAAAGAGTAGGCTTAATCCTATGAAAAAAAGCCCATACATAAGGTCAAATATCCGAAACTCTAAGTTGGGGAAAGCTGTATTCTCAGGGAGACGCGTGACACAACTCATATATGGATACTGTAATTCACCTATCTGAAGGGGAGGATCACTGCTACAGCAACAAGAACAACAACAAAGTACTAGTTCTCTTTATCCCCAATACAAAGGTGTAAGCCATCGCCAGTCACAAAACGAAATTACTACTTTTCGTCAGCTACAAAGTTAAATTGCTATTTATCGTCAAACACAAGTCGAAATCGTATTGCCGCTAGCTTACAAAAAAATTATCAACTTCCAAGCAAAAAATATGCAAATTAATTAACTAATTGTATCTTTAAAAATTACCAATATTGAATGTTCGACATTGTAAAAATTCCGAATACGAAGCTAACCGTCTAAATATCGGTAATCATTTTGAAAAACAATCAACTTGAAAAAAAAAAACAACTCTGATTACTTTCACATATGTACACGTTCAGACTTCTTTCTAACAATTGTTTTTGTTTTATCGGCCTATTGATAAAGGATTCCAGGTTCGGCTCTATCTCAAGGCCTATGACAATAATCTTAATGATAATTATAATTTTTTTTTTAATTGTTCTATAATTGAAAAATTATTTTTTAAATTTTGGCATGGAAGATACAATTTTTTTAGACATCTACCCTTGATGCGTAGATAGATCAATTTCGAAGGTGGCTAAGCCTTTTTCTTCAGTAAGCTGCGCAGCTATGGCAGGTGTCAAAAAAATTCATTTCTTCACTTTTTAGTATGCAGTAAAAAGTAACAAAGCATCAAAACACCAATTTAAAAAATGTGTATCAAAAATATACAGTTGCATCAAAACGGCAACGCTGGTAGGAATTGCTATTTTTCGGCATGTCCTCCCTAAAATAAAACTTCAATCAAGTGCTTCGCAGTTCACTCAAAAGAAACATATTATATTTAATTTATTTCAGTGATGGAAACACCCTTATAAAAGCAGTACCCTTTACATCAATGGGAAAGGTGCAACCTTTTCAAGTTGAATTTAATTCATCGACTCTCTTCCTAGCGGATTTTCACTGTCACTTAACCACGAAAGAGGTTTGCGGCTATTTTGGAGGACACTGGGATACAAATTCGCACAGTAAGTTCGAGTGAACTCCTTAACCATATCGTTTCGATATCGTAAATAAAGCATATTCACTCTAAACATTTACGCACATTTTAAGGTTATATTTTTTAGATAACGGGCACGCAAATATAACAGATATCTTAAATAAGAGGTATGTTATTGTTCAGGTGGAGTATCTTAAATAAAACCTAAAATTTCTTTTCCGTATATAGAAATAAGGACATTTTTCTTAACAGGGTTTCTCTAGGGACCTGAGTGTGCATTCATACAAAACTGCACAATTAATTTGTGTAGCATTCGACTTTGCGATGCACAATACCCAAAACAAAATAATAAAATACCTGCACAATACTACACGAAATTATTAGTGCGCATGGAAATACATAAAACAGACAACTTAGTATGCATGGAAGAATGCACGCACAAGTCGCGCACACTACGAAGGAGTTTTGTGTTGCACTACCCGTCAGTCAGAGCGAGAATTTTAGTTTAGATGGCAAAGGTTTATTTGTTAAGCGATTTGGTTTGCATTTAGTACATACTTAGGTAGTATTTTGGTTAGGTCAATACTTAGGGAACTTGTTTTTCCGGTAAGTGGACCTGGGACCGACCTATTTCAAAACAAATTTATTTATTGAGCGATTTGCTTGAATTTTGGTACATACTAAGTTAATTTAAAAAAACTGTTTTTCCGAAAGTCAACCAGGGACCCAAGTATTCCATAAAAATTTATTCATGGAGTGATTTGCTAGCTTTTCGCTAGTATTATCTTTTTTTATCGGAAAGTCTAGTATTGAGCGTGGAGGGTAGAGCCGTGTGTAGAAGTCCACGAAAGTGGGGAAAGCTTCTGACCGCCATTCACCTGGGAATAGCCAAAGCGATTCTTTTGCCGGTCGCTTGCGGCCATGTATCCCCTGGGTAGCCACTACACATCCGTGACAACCTGGCTAGGTCACTCTGACATAATCGGTTTAAGGGCTAGCCGGGGGATCTCCCATCGGCAGCGTCTGTTCACCACTAGGTGCGGCTGCAAGCGGGCGTCTGTCTTGGCTTGGGCCCCCCACGCCAAACCATACTCCAATGAAAAGCCACAACAAGCCTCGGATAAAAAGAACACTCTATTGATGGCGACCATGGCAAACGTTTGAAGGACAATGAATTGAGGGGATGCACCTGGAACGTCCGCTCCTGAATGGATTGGTGCAGATGTCCGGCTGGTTTATATCCTCGTCAAAGCAAAATCTGACATCACCGCCATCCAAGAAATGTGCTGGACGAAGCAAGGAAGAAAGAAGATTAAAAATTGTGACATCTATTGGAGCCGCCATACAAATAAGCGCAGTTTCGGCGTCGGACTCGTGGTGGGAGAGAGACTTTGTCGCCAAGTATTGGCGTTCACGTTTGTGGACGAGTATCTCGCCGCTATCCTAATAAAAGCAAAATTTTGTAATGTATCATTCATCTGCGCCCATGCGGGGACAGAGGAGAAAGACGATGAGGTGGAAGACGCTTTTTTATGAACAATTAGAACGCACGTACGAGCGATGCCCCCGCCATGATAGAAAAGTCGTGCTTGGCGACTTTAACGCCAAGGTGGCCCTACAGTCGGAAAGTTCAGCCTACACAATGAAACTTTTCCTGATGGACTGAGGCTGATTGACCCCCGATCGAAATACTCGCAATCAGATCGATCACGTTATGATAGACGGACGGCATGCCTCCAGTATTTTAGATGTACGCACGATCCGAGGACCTAACATCGACTCGGACCATTATCCCGTCGCAGCCAAAATACGCACCCGCCTCTGCGCGTCTAAAACCAAGGAACAAAAAACACAAGGAAAGCTAGACACCGAAAGGCTGCAATCGCAACAGACTGCCAATGATTTCGCAACTCGACTCTCACATCTGCTCTCTGAGAGCACAACTCAGCCTGAAGGAATACAGGAGCAGTGGGAGCATATCTGCAAAGCACTTCGTACTGCCGCCGATGAAAAAATTGGTTACCGGCGGCCACGGAGAAACAACTGGTATGATGAAGAATGCCGCGTTGCAACCGAAAGAAAAGACGCTGCCTACAGGGTTAGGTTAAAAGCGAGCGCAACAAGAAAGAGTGTGAACGCTACCGCGAGTTAAAAAGGAAGCGAGACGCCTTTTCAGGAATAAAAAAGCAGAGACAGAAAGGCGTGAGTGCGAGGAGCTTGAGCTGCTAGCCACCAGGAATAACGCCCGAAAATTTTACCAAAAAATTCGGCGACAGACGTAAGGTTTTAAGACCGGGACAAACTCCTGTAAGAACGAAAATGGCGACCTTGTAACTGATGTCCAGAGAGTACTTAGATTATGGAGGGAACACTTCTCTGCTCTCCTGAATGGAGACAACGATTTACCACATAGAGATGGCGAACCCTATCCCGCAATCGGTGATGATGGAATAAATGTCCCCCACCTGATTATGATGAAGTCAGAATAGCAATAACCAGATTGAAAAACAACAAGGACGCGGGCGCTGATGGATTGCCTACGGCGGCGAGGAGTTGGTAAGGCGCATGCATCAGCTTCTTCGCAAAATATGGGTGGACGAGTGCATGCCCGACGATTGGATTCTAAGTGTTCTTTGTCCAGTCCACAAGAGGGGGACACTGCAAACTGCACCAACTATCGCGGAATCAGCCTTCTTAATATCGCATATAAGGTCCTGTCAAGTGTATTGTGCGAAAGATTGAAGCCCACCGTGAATCAACTGATTGGACCTTATCAGCGCGGCTTCAGACCTGGTAAATCTACCATCGACCAGATTTTCACAATGCGCCAAATCTGGGGAAAAATCCGCGAAAAAGGAATCGACACACATTACCTCTTTGTCGATTTTAAAGTCACCTTCGACAGCACGAAAAGGAGCTACCTATATGCCGCTATGTCTGAATGTGGTTTCCCCGGAAAACTTATACGGCTGTGCAAAATGACGTTTAGCAACACCATCAGCTCAGTCAGAATTGGGAAGGACCTCTCCGAGCCGTTCGAAACTAAACTAGGTTTCAGACAGCGTGACCCCCTATCCACAGTGTTTCGTGTAGAACAAGCTAGCTGGGCAAAATTATTTTATGAGATTTTCCGTTTCATATGCAGTCATTTATTCCAGCCATATGTTCTTTTTTTTATTTTTTTCCAAAATTTTACTTCATATGCATACATTTGCTTACTTCATATACAGTAACTCATGTGAATAAGTGACATAGATCCAAAAAAAATTTAAAGGACTTAAGAATATTACGTTATTGTACTCAAATTGAATGGACTACAAATCTCAATACTTTAAAAAATTCTAAAAATTCGGAAAAAAATAAAAATTTTTTATGAAAATTCGTCGAATTTTTCAAACATTTTTTGAATATAATTTAGTTTTTGTTAGAGATCGTGACAAATTTTGGTATGGGAAATTAGTTAAAATAAATTTGAGAAAGCGAAATTGTAAGAATTGTCCAAAAAGGGGTGTCTATTTATTTATGTGATTGACTGTACATATATACATACATATTTTGTATTTATTTGAGTATTTATCCTGGCACTACAATTTTTACAAAATTATTCTATATTACCAGTCAGGAATATAAAAGTAAATTACAATAATAATAATAACAATGTAAATAATTAAATTAATTATGTGAAAATTACTTATTACAAAAACTTAAAAGTAAAGTATCATACAAAGTAGAAAAGACAATAGATGTAAATTAAATAAAACCTGATCCAACAAAAAGTTATAGGGTAGGTTATCTTTTATAATTATGTTATTATTCGCTATCATCACTTTCATTCGATGAGTCACTTGTGGAATAGTCATGAGCATCAGCAACACTACTGTGAAAGCTTGAAACAACTGGGGTATTCATTGACTCCTCAACATTATCGGGGGATAAGTAAATTTAAGACTTCTGAGGTCAGACTTTTAATTTTTTTCTTAGGTATCTCCCTAAAACTGTTAACTAAAGGATCCGATGTTATAAGCAACATATTCATAAGATCTCTATTCGTGGCTTCACGTGACTGCTTTTGTGTGTTATCATCCCTGAATCGTCTCAAATCTTTGTTACGGGCTTCCTGTGCTTCCTCAGAAAGTTGACCAATAGGTAAAATTGCTGATTTTGTAATATCAGTACTATACACTAAGATTTTGTGAACTGTAACAGGCATATTAAATCATGGATAGAGATCTATGTAATGTTTTTTAATTTCGACCGCAAATTTTTCAAATCTTTGGATATTTATATTGTACCCAGATGGTAATGCGCGAAGGAGAGTGTCGAATTTTTTGATAAGCGTTACATCCAATCCCGTTATCTCAGCACTAGCCTCAGAATTTTCGAAAAACCTACGAGCAGTGTTGTCGTTATTGGTATTGCCGAAACCTGGTTTTGGTTTATCTACTATCAATCCAAGTACACTTTTAAATTTATTCTGGATTTCGTTGGAACGTAGCTTTACACTCTCTTTATCTGCCGCATTCCTAAGCTGCCATTTTTTTACTTCGAGGCGATAACTTATGTGAAGCAAGCATTCAAAACATCCTATCCATGCATGGAGAGTAGACAAACCAAAACCAAGATTATCTCGGTTAGGCGTAAAGTCCCGTAACTTATTATTCATATCTTTTGGAGTAGCACCACAAATATAACACTTTTGTGCGGAAGAAGTTTCAGTCAAAGCATTGCAAACTTTTCCGTCAATCATTGTTAGAAGCATATTGTGATTTACGGAAACTTCGTATTCTTCGAGCATGTTCTTTGTTTGCAACAACGCATTTATTTCCTCTAAAACTTTGTTCGTTTCAAAAACAATAAAATCTTTAGTTTCTTTAGAAAAAATAAATTTAATTGGACGGGAATACATGGTAGAAGAAGGTCTAGGATTCTGCCAAACAATGTTACCTTTTTCATCCTGTAATTGAAGAGGAACGAAAGAAAATATAAACAAAAACTCATCAGTGTCAGAACTGCATGTAAACTTTTGCTTATATGTGCTATGACCAGAGCTTCCATCGTAACCCCACTTGCTGATTAAAGTATACGTCAAGTTTGTAGGTAATAAACTCACAAAGACTTCTTGATTTGCTAAAACTAAACGCTCAACAGTTTTATCTAATAAGGACTGGACTTTAATTTCCGCACGTGTTTCACCCACACCAATTTCATTTGGATAGCATTCTGCCTTAGCTTTTCTTAGACTATAAAATGATGGATAAACCTTATGGCCTGCCTTGATGCTCCACTTCCGAGTCGTTTTGTACCCATGAGTCGTCGACTTGCTATCTACGTAGTATGCTAAAGCTTCTACATTGCTCAAGCATCTTGCATCTGGCTCACATGTCATCTTTTTGCCGGATATTTGAGTGGTTTCCTGTCATTTTTTATAATGTTAGCAACATTTCATTTTTTTTTTATTTTTTATAGCAACATTTCTGTTGCCGGACATACGCTTTGATAGTTCTGCCGCATAAAGTAACTCACTAGGACTTATAGATTGCAAGCGGTCATCCACTCGACGCCGTTTGGTTTTTTCACTGCAGCTAACAAAGTCCTTCTTTCGTCTTCCGGGGCCGGGGTTACCTGAAGAAGTGGTTGGTTGGTATGATGGCAACTTTGAATCCACCGTTATTGTAAATGTGAAGTCTGGACCCGGAAGCCACTCCGAGTTTTTATTCAAAAATCGCTCCGTATGTCTTCCAGAAGTGTTCCACTTTTGATCCAGCTTCGAATGTGCCGATATTTGTAAGCTTAAACTTTTTATCGAATACTCGGCTGCTTCGCTTAAATCGTACATAAGTACAACAAAACTAAAAAATTCTTTATATCTGGTTTCCTTCGAATGTTGAACCCAAATTTCAAAAAACTCCGTTCTTGGTACGGTTATAACTAAACTGCTTTGTGTTGTTGATTTTCCGACAGGGTGAATAGTTGATGATTGCTGTGCTGCCATCTTAAGTGTCGTTGATCGTTCTGATTTGTTATCAGTTGTGCAGTATTTATATTACATTCAGGTATTGGCGTAGATGCCCAAATTGGGTTGTTTTGTGTAGCGTTCCTGTGTGGTTATACCTGCATTAGGATTGCTTTGTATGTACCTATTTTTATGCCTTGTTGACTGGTGCGGTAGGTTGTGGCAGGTTGAAATCAGTGATCTTCGCCTTTTTGCTTTTGATGTGCTCTTGTTGACCTTGCGCGTTTGTTTTTGTGTGTTTTATGGCTACGTGTTTGTTCCCTGTACCTGAGAATTGGTTTCGCCGTTTTTGGATCAGCTTTAAAGGTTCAAATATCTCGTCGGAGCTGGTACGCACATACATCCTATTTTATATGTAGAGAAAACTAAAAACACTAAAAAAAAAAAAAAATTAAAATAGATGTGCAAAGAATTCGCAATGGTTTTTTCTTTCGACTATTAGAGAATACCTGCGACTATAACATATGTAAAATTTAGCCCGGATGTCCGCGGATGTATGTAACTTTTTTGTCCCTAAAGTTAAAAATATAGAGAAAAAATACCTTTTCTTCTTAATAACGGATTGTTAAATATATTGAAAATACTTTAATTGCGAAAAATTTACTATTAAAAAATTTTACTTACCTTCGAGCTTAGAATCCATCAAAAAAATTATATAAAAGTGTACACATAAAAGAAATATGAAGCTTAATATTCAACAAGAATTTTGCAAATTAATCAATGCATTTTACGGCCACTCCTGCCTTCTTACTTCAATTACTCAATACATATGAGCAAAAATATCAAAGTAAAAAAACAAAAATCCCGTTATTTTGTTTGTTTTCTTTCATTTCTCATTACACTTGTCTTGGAATAAGAACTTTGTTTTTGTCCAGCTAGCTTGTTCTACACGAAACACTGTGCTATCGTGCGATTTCTTTAATTTGATGCTGGAGAAAATTATACTAGCTACTGAACTTAACGCTCTGGAATAATATTCTATAAAGACGTGCAATTACTGGCGTATGCTGATGACATTGATATCATCGGCCTAAGCGCCCGCGCAGTTAGTTCTGCTTACTCCAAACCGCAAAAAGAAGCGATAAAGATGGGTTTGATGGTCAGCGCATATGCGCCTTGGCAACCACGCTACTGTTGGCAGCCATAATTTCGCAATGGTAAAATACTTCGTTTATTTGGGAACCAGCATCAACACTAGCAACAACATCAGCTCTGAAATACAGCGAAGAATCACTCTTGCCAATAACTGCTACTTTGGACTAGGTAGACAATTGAAAAGTAAAGTCCTCTCCCGGCAAACGAAAATCATACTCTACAAGTCACTTTTCGTACCCGTCTCGCTATATGGGGCAGAAGCATGGACCATGACAACAGCAGATGAAGCGGCTCTGGTAAGCAAGTATTGAGCGATTTGTTTGAAATTTGGCTCAAAGGTGGCTCTCCGCCTAATTTTACATATATGCTTGCCTCACATGCCAACCTAATATAAACGCACGCAATTCATTTTCTGTCAAAAATGTCTCATACACATACAACTTGTATGAGAGCAACCGAAATTGAATTTGCTGCGTGAAAACCTAAACTGATTTCCAATTTTTGTTCTGCGTGACATTTAAATTTGACGTTTGCATACATGTTTTACATTATCGCAACGCATACTTATTTCGGTTAGGGCAAAAAACGCCGGTTGTTTGCGCACCCTAAAAAAACGCAGTGCGGTTTTATGAGGTTGGCATGTCAATGAGATTTTTTGGCATTAACCAAGTTCATTTATATAATGCAGTTGCAGATCGTAGAAAAAGTGAATCATGTAAATTCATATGATACGGCATTCATTCCAGTTTTTTTGGTGTTTTTTGGAAAACAGAAGGGATCATTACGCTTGAAAATATTCTCCAAGTACCGAAAAATCTTATTAAAGCAAAAAATTCAAACTTCCGTATATATTTAAGGCTAACGAAGTCTTAAAGAGCATTCAAATCAAATTTTTAGATCGGAGATGGAAAATAAACTTGTATCTGAAATTTAAACATCATAATATAAACATAATTTGTGAGGAAAATAACAACAGCGTGGTACAACATAGTATTTCTTAACAAAAAAATATCCAGCTCGCACTTCTTCTGACCACAAGTAATATGAAGCTCATTGGCGGATGTATTTAAAAAAAAAATACTTAAATAAATAAATTTACTGAAACATATAATCACTACTTTTTATCAAATAATGGAACCTTATGTTTGTAGTCTGCTGTTAATTTATATTTTTTGAAACTTTACTTCCTTTATGACTACAAAAAATTTTGGTCAAATCAAAACACTGACGCTAACGGGTTAACGTCTCACACAACAGCATATTTATTCGGCACAACGTATGCATTTCGAGCAGACCTGCTGCTTATCATCAGCGACGCGCTACAAAAACAAAAAATACAGAAAATAAACAAACATAATATGTGTACAATATAACAAAAAGATTTGTTCATAAAGCATTATTAACTACACTAAAGACAAGAGAGGTGAATTTATATTGCCGATGTCAGCGTTCATTGTGCTCATTGCCTTAATAAAAAACGCAAATGTGGTGTTGTCCACAGACTTGGTCAACTCCAAATGTAAGCTGTATAATTCGAGTTGTATTGAAGCAAGACGGCTATATTGGTATTTTATTTCGTACGGTATCCAGTTCTGTTTAGCTTTATTCGCGAATTCGCGAATATTCGCGAATTTCGGTATTACTTTACTCAAAAATGTACGGTTTGCCGAAAGTTCACAAACCTGGTGAAAAAATGCGAAAAATTGTTTCCAACACATCGTCGCCTTTAGTACGAATGGCAAAATGGTTGGTAACCGATATTAAAAAATATGGCAATTTCGATGGATCAAGTGTAGAAAACTCTCTAGAATTCGTCAACAAGACCAAAGATATGGTCTTTCAGGAAAATGAAATATGCGCATCTTTTAATGTTACTGCACTTTTTCCGAGCATTCCAATTAATCTTGCTTTAGATTACCTCCAAAATCATCTGGAAAATAAACATGAAATAAGAGTTTTAATAAATGCAGCAGGAATTTGCATATCACATAATTGTTCTGTATTCCGTAATCAGTTTTATTCTTACGGTTTCGGCGCAAGCATGGGCAACCCCCTTTCCCCCTTAATTGCAGAGGCTTTCATGACCAAATTCGAAAAAGATTTGAAAGCCGAAGGAGTTCTACCTCGAGTTTGGATTAGATACTTCGACGATGTCTTTTGCGTAATCAATAAGAACGACCTCCAACATACTTTGAACATAATTAATTCCAAACATGATAGCATAAAATTTACTGTTGAAATAGAGGATGAAGAGCACTCCATTCCCTTTTTGGATTTGAAATGCGCCAGGGTTGGAAATAAACTGAACTTTGCCGTCTATCGTAAGCCAACTACGACAGACCGTTTAATCACAAGCGATTCTTTCTGCCCATATCAACACAAAATTGCGGCCTTTCATTCGCTTGTTCATCGGCTTGTCAATTTACCACTTGATATCAAAAATTACCAAAACGAATATTTAAAATAACAACAGTTAACGGCTTCGATTAGAATGTTATCGACAAACTTAGCAAAAAACATTCCAACTTACATCACAAAAACAACTTGACAACACTGTTCACCCAAAATAAAGAAATAAAATCCAACAATAAAAAACGTATACCTTTTTCATACTTCCCGGCAATCTTTAATAGCCTTGGGAAACTATTTGAAAAAAATTACATGAAAATTGTCTATACCAACAACAATAAAATTAAAAATATACTTGGTTCCACTAAAGAAGTTGTGCCCATCTATGAACGAAGCGGGATTTACCAAATCAGTTGTGCGAGCTCCGATGCAAAATACATAGGACAAACAAGAACAAGTCGCGATTCGCTTTAAAGAGCATGAAAAACGGACAAATAACAAACATATACATCTTTCTGCAGTAGCAGCGCATTTTAATTCGACGTCAGATGACAACCCAACCATACATACGATCGATACGTTAGAAGAGAGTGTGCGCCTAATAAAAGCTGTGTACAACTACAAAAAATTGGACGCATACGAATCGTTGTACATCAGCAAAAATAAGAGCACAATAAACGCTGACAACGGCAATATAAATTCACCTCTCTTCTCTTTAGTGTAGTTAATAATGCTTTATGAACAAATCTTTTTGTTACATTGTACACATATTATGTTTGTTTACTTTCCGTAATTTTTGTTTTAGTAGCGCGTCGCTGATGATGAGCAGCAGGTCTGCTCAAAATGCATACGTTGTACCAAATAAATATGCTGTTGTGTGAGACGTTAACCCGTTAGCGCCAGTGTTTTGATTTGACCAAAATTTTTTGTAGTCGTAAAGGAAGTAATCTTTCAAAAAATATAAATTAAATAAATTTAACTCTGAGAAGATTTAGACCGGGTTTCTCTTCCATTTTGCATAGTTTTGCGAAACAAATTATTTGCCCTGTATCCTTCCGCATAACCCTTAAGTTTTTGTCAAATTACTACCATTAGCCACAGGGCGCCAACATGTTCACAGCGCTACTCAAAGCGTTAAATGGTCCGCAAAACCAAAAATTGTTGGAAAAATTTAATTTTTAGTATGGGGTGAAACTTTGTGAAGTGTATTAACATTTTTCGATGGTCAACTTGCTTCGTAATGAAAATAAAAGCGTGAAAAATGTTTAAGGGACTCAAGTTATATCCACTTTTCTTAAAAGGCGCAACAGATTTCTAGGGAATTTCAACTGTTCGGAAATACAAAGCACTCGAGTACATAGCCCCAGCGGGTTAGGGGCTTAGAATATACCCTTGGTAGGTATGCCTGTCGCAAAAGGATATTAAATACCAAATTGCCAGCGGAATATATAGCTTCTCCAACCCAATTGTCAACCTCACCTCCCGTGGCGAATCGTGTTTCATTAAAAGCCAAGGCTCTGGCTACCCCGCACTCCTGAGGGATCTAGGGGGTGGGAGGATGGTATGGCCTAGAAGGTTGCATGTGGTCATACGAAATCGTTCCTGAGATTGTCGAGCTAGTACTTTATGGTGCTTGTTGCCGGAACGTACCGGATCTCCATCCGGCAAAGGACCATCAACTTCGATAACACTACCCAAGGCCTTCGGCGAGCGTCCTTATCGCTACAACAACAACACTCTAGTAAATGTTTTCAATGCTACATATATTGTAACGATTTTACTGCAAATCCTCTTATTTCAAATCTTCTACTTAGGTTCGAATCACTAAACTGTTGAATAAATAACTCCAATATTCAATAATGCAAAATGGCCTTTATTAAAGTACTTCACAATAAATAACTATACTATTGCTCGACAGATAGCGTGCTTAATCAAACTGATTGTAGCGCCTCTACTATCGCTGCCTTTTATACTCTTTGATTTCCTCGTTGCATCTTCTAGGCGCTTCTGTTCTAGAATCTACTAGTAGTTTATCTGTTATAATTATAACTACAGACGTGTATAGCTCTCATATGCGCGTGTGTTTGTGAGCGACACTTCCACAATTGTAATTGCATATCTCAGATAAGATATCTGCATGTGTTTGTGCGTTGCTTCTCCGCTGCGTGTACGTACATATGTGTAGGCATAATGATTGAATTATTGATGTGCATTCACGTCATTGCTTAGCATCGGCTTAGAGATGGCAGTACCCGTAGCAATATGGTACAGTCTACTTTTCAATTTTTTTTTTATTTTTAATTTTAAACTTCCGCTTTTAATTTTAAAGTTTTTGAAATGTTCACGATTTCTAATCAACCAGGTCCGAAATTGCGAACACATCAAAAAACTTTAATAAGTGTACTGTAACTCAGAGGTAACGAATGTTAGCATAAAACCATGTACTCGACAAAGATGTTGCATGCGCGAAGGTTAGGTTAGGTTCAACAGGCCGGTCCATGAGGACCTCACATAGACTGAATGAGTCCGTAGTGTTACCAGAATTTTGTTTTAACGACCAAACTGAACAACTCTATCAAATACCAGGACCTATGTTATAAAATAACTCCGTCCTCTTGGCAAATACTAGAAGCTTCCTAGGACTTAAGCCACTTGCTGCGTCTAGATATGACAGCTGTATCACTCCTAATAGCTGGAGTCTTAGCCTGCCAAGCGCAGGGCACGAGCACAGAATGTGCTCGATCGTTTCCCCATCCAGCCCGCACTTCCTACATCTGCTATCCCTGACCAAACCTAATTTAAAGGCATGTGACGCCAGAAGGCAGTGTCCAGTCAGAATACCCATCATGAGTCTACAGTCCTCTCTTTTTAATGATAGAAACAACTTTGTTAGTCTAAAGTTGTAAGACCTACACATAATCTTCGACACTTTACAGCCCCGCGCTTGAACCCACGCCTTTCCTGCTTGGTCGATCATGTGCACCTCTCGCCTTCGCTTAATCTCGCCCAGTCTAATTGGGACGTCTACGGAGCAAGCTTCAAGGGATGCGCCCTATTTAGCTAGTTCGTCCGCTTCTTCGTTTCCATCTATTCCCATATGCCCTGGGACCCAATATAGATGTATGCTTCTCCCTGTCCCGATTCTCTCCAGGGACTGCTTACACTCTAACACGCATTTAGATGCTGTGCTATGCAAGATTATTGCCTTAATTGCTGCTTCACTGTCAATATAAAAGTTAACACGGTTGCAGCTTAAGCTATTCTCTTCCAGGGATTCTACCGCTTTGGTTTCGGCTACTATTTCCGCTTGGAAAACACTACAGTAATCCGGCAGCCTGTAGGATCTGTTTATTTCCAGATCAGCACAGTATACCGCAGACCCTACTCCTTCCACTACTTTGGAACCATCTGTGTACACTAGGGTGGCCCTTATTTTCCAAAGTGTTCCAATTCTCGATCTCACCTTCTAGAAATATGCGAATAGCCTAAAAACTAGATTATACAAAGTTTTAGATCAATCGAAAAAGGGTTAGAGGTGGCGCAAAGAGCTTGAAGTCCTGAAAAATTACGAATTTGTACAATTTCTTAAATTTGGCCAACTTTACTTCATTTGTTATGGGCGAAACGTAATTTATCGTGTTATTAGTAATCTCTTTGACTTTCAAATAAATCTAAAACAACAAAAATTGGTCAAATAATAATAAAGTTATAAATTAAATTATGCCTTAAACACGGTGTCATTACTTCGAGAATGTGTATATAATGAGTATACGTAAATGAGTTTGTTTAAAATTTTTTTTATTAGAAACTTTTTTGAAAATACATTTTTAAAACATATACACATATCTTGTGAAACTTTAGGTTACACGTAGATAATATGATATTATTTCCTAGAATCTTATTAATGATGATTTGTTATGTGATTCAAATTGTTTTTTGTAATCAGTTACAACTTGTAATAAACATTGTTTTTCTTCTTCGTCATTTGTAAGTATTCTATTATATTCTTCTATAAGTTTTACTCCCCGTTCTGCTGTGCCGTTAACTAATTTTATATTTATAACAGTATCCTTAGCTTTTTTATGGGTTTCTGTATCCCCCCAGTATAGTGGATGTACCTCCAGAAATTGAGATATCCCAAACCGACCAAAAAAATCTATTGTATTTCCTGTTACAAAATCGTGTAGTTCTTTTTCTATGAATTTATTGATTTCACCGGGCCTTAAGTGCAACCTCTTTACATTTTCTGTTTCCTTGTCGCAGTTGTCTATGCTTTTAATTTTTTCCACAAGCTTTTTCTTCATGGTACAAGACACGCCATCATCGAACAATGCCAATGCAATACATTCTTCACACAGGTACCATAGGTGGTTACAAAACTTTTTTATTGCAATGTCAGATATTTTTATTAACATTTCTGTATTTATAAATGTTTTCAATAAAAGATAAGTCTTGAAGAGTTGCTCTATGAGGATTGGTACAGTAAAACCAAAGCTTAACATAGAATTGTAAAATAAACGCGCATATACTAGCTATCGAATTCTCTTCATACTCCGCTAGTTTAAACAGTTCACGAAATAAATAGATTTTTAAGCAATACAATTCTTTAGGCATCCGCCGAGCATGAGTGGGCCGTGGTACACGAAACTTTATGCCATCACTTGCTCCTAGACTTATAGACGTTAATTCCAATAATTCCCTGTAGTCGTCTCTTACTATTTTCTTTTTCAACTCTTCCTTAGAGAATTAGAATAGTATCTTTGCTATCACTTAAAAGTAATTTCAATTCGTTATTTTGTAGCAAATCTATAAAACTTTTTTGTCGATGTGTCTCCAATTTGCTTGATATCGCCGAAATAACTGAACGTCCTTACTAGTATTTACTGGAAAATAACTCTCAGCAAAACTTCATAAATATGATGACAACAAGGTAGATACAAAAGTTTACGCTCAAGTTTTTTTCTAATAACGTTGCAGCTCCTTTTATAACGCCTGTCATATCAAAACAACAGGCCACAATATCATCCTTCAGATCCCATTCAAATAACAGTTCATACAACGTATCAGCTATTTCTGAGCCTGTTGCAGCATATAATTTTGGAGCTCCTATTAACTGTTCGCCATTCCTGTACGTAACAACAACTGGAAGTCGTTCCACCTTTTCACGATCTGTTATTTCTGGAAGTTATTTTCCATCCCAATGCAAAGTGCCGCAATTTATCTATTTAAAAAACCTACTCTTCAAAATTTGTTCATTCAAGAGCAGTATAGTTTTAATAAGAAAACTTAAAAGAAATTTATTGTAGTTATTTGCAATTTTAAATCATATATTTTCATTTGAGCGTTTTTCCTGAATGCAAGATTCACTGATAAACACATTTGCGTAGACTTAATTTACTTTTCATATTTGTTTGTCGAAAGAAATATATATTTTGCCCTGTAACTCTGTTATTGATCGACCGATTTTAAAGATTGTGGCCATTTTAGAAAAGTAAGAAAATACAAATCTTATTACGGTATGGAAAAGCAGTAAATTTTCGTAGGGTTTAGAAATATGGAAGCCTGAAACACGAAATTGTAAAAATTCGTCATTTTTCAGGATTTCAAACCCTTTGTGCCACCTCTAAATCTTTTTGATTGGCCTAAAACTTTGTATATATTCGCCTTTGAAATCAAGAATCCAAACACTTTTTTCATTCACCATACAACGAAAGGCCACCCTAGTGTACACATGTATCGCCTCGTCCGCCATTTGAGCACCCTTGCACCAACCGTTCACCTCTATTGTGGCCTTAAGATTACCCTCGAAGCGCAGATAAGGAATCAGGTAGTATGTTCGTCTTGTGATTCATGACGCTATACTACTATGGCCGTATTGTCGGCGCTCAAGCTGCCCTGAGGCACCGAGCCTGGTTGCAGTTGTTAACGCTATGTTTTTTTCTACCTGCTCTACAGTTGGAATGTGCAGAATGGCATACAGTACAGTCCTCGGGGTTGTTTTCAGGGCTCCCGTAATGCTAAGCATTGATAGTATGCATACACCCTCTAATTTTTTGAGCAAGGTTGTTTTTTGTGTGGCTTTCCACCAAACGAGAACTCCATAGTATAGAATAGGGCTTACAATCGCTGTAAAAACCCCATGAGAAAGAGAGGGCGATAAGCCCCACGTATACCCCAGCTTTCTTTTACATACGCAAAGTGCCGTTGAAGCCTTCTTCACCCTCTCCTCCACGTTGAGCTTCTATGACAGCTTTCTGTCTAGGATGATTTCCTAGATATTCTGTGCAAGGTTTCTCCTGAAGGGTTACCCCTCCTAACTTAGGCCTGATGAAATTTGGGACCTTGTACCTCTTTGTAAACAAGACCATATCCGTTTTCTCCGCGTAGACTTTCAACCCGACATTTGATGCCCAGGTATGAATATCCCGAAGCACCCGATCCACAAAAGAGCTAAGAAGGCACTTTCCACTTATGACAATTGCAACTTCATCTGCGTAAGCCGTAAGTTTTACGGGTCCCTCATCACACCGCCTGAGCAGCTGGTTGATGACCAGCGTCCATAGCAGAGTTGGTAGCACCGCTTCCTGCGGCGTGCCCCTGCCCACTGATTTCGTGGCCTCGTACAATCCCCATTGTGATGTAATATTCCTGCAATTCAACATGCAGCCGATCCATCTCGCCAAGGCTGGATGTACTTCAATGTAATTAAGACCATCCATAATCGCCCATTTAGAAACATTATTGAAAGCCCCGGCAATGTCTAAGAAGACTCCTAGAGCATATTCCTTATATTCCAGGGCTTTCTCTATGCTTATTACCACCCTATGCAATGCGATGTCTACCGACTTGCCTTTGGTGTACGCATTTTGTGTTGCGGAGAGCAGCTTTTCATCCACGTTGGACTTTATGTACACGCCTCTCAGCCTCTCAAAGGTTGTGAGCAGAAATGATGTTAAGTTAATGGGTCTATAGTCTTTGGGATATACGTGACAGATCTTCCCCGTCTTTGGTAGGAAAGCTACACGAGCAGTTCTCCAAGAGTGCGGTACATGATCCAGTCTTATGCACCCATAGAATATTATTTTAAGCCATTCCACGACCGCTCTACTTGAAACTTGTAGCATGACCGGGAATATACCATCTGAGCCCAGCGATTTAAACTTAGGAAACTTCTTCACTGCCCATTCGATCTTGGTATCGGCCACCAAGCCCGGCACTACCCGCTCCGTGATCGAAGTGTGAGTGCTGTCTGCTGGCTCTTCTGAACCATCTCCCGATGGGAAATGTGTATGGAGAAGCACCTCAAGGGATTCCTCACAATTACGTGACCATTCCCCGTTCTCTTTCTTTATTAGTCCGTGGACTAGGTTTCCCCTTGCTAGGACTTTTCTCATCCATGCTGGTTCGCTGGAGCACTCTATGTCCGTACAGAAACTTTCCCATGAGGTTCTCTTCGCCCTGGAAATTTCACGCTTTTGGATCCTCAGTAGATCCCTGTACTCATCCCGACACGCTTCGCTTTCCGCGGTCTTTGCTTAATTAAACATTTCTTTTACCTGTCTTCTTAGAAGACTCAGCTCATTGCTCCACCATGGCAACTTTGCTTTTCCTCTGAATCTTCTTAGAGGGCAAGCTTTGATATACGCAGTCATAAGCGTCCTTTTTAGGAATTCATTAGACTCCTCCAGTTCCTCCACACCGGCAACCTCTTAGTGATGTCCCAGTTTTGTTTCTACCTGTTTCTGGAATTTAGTCCAGTTCGTTGACCTAGGGTTTTAAAAGTTCCCTCCCTTCTCTACCCTCTTTAGGGGGATGCTGAAGCTGATATACGCATGGTCGGAGAAGGATGGTCTATCAAGAACCATCCAATCATACCTTGATATATCACGTTCGGAGCTCAATCTAATATCCAAAATATTGCTGGATGTTGGACCAATGTATGTAGGGACATTTTCCCTGTTGGCTATCTGCAAATTGGTTTGCATTCTTAACATCCGCGCCTATGACCAACCGCCCTTTATGCCCTTCGTCCTGTACTAGCCTCTTGCACTCCATCGGTGGAACCTCCGAAGCATGGGCAATGTAACAGGATGCCAGGATAAAAGCCTGGTTCTTCCTTTATTACTACAGCTCGCACCCGTCCTTCCGTTTGCGCATAGTAAACGCCAAATCCGCGCACGCTAAGGCCAGAAACTTTTCCTCCCGATGAGAGCCACGGTTCCTGGATCAGCGCCACGTCAAACGAACCCTCCTCAACGGTTAGGAGGAGTTCGCTCCTCAGGGAAGCAGACTCTTAGTCCCTACGACCTTTTGCACCGTTTGCCAGCACAGAGTATATATATTTGCGACATCCACCCAATGCATCTCCTGCCTTGGACGGTGCCACTTTCCAAGATGCCCTGGTCTCCGAGACGGCAACCCCCCGACGGGCTTCATTGTGCCATGTTGCCAGGCCGCAAACCCAAACACACCGGGTACCCCAACGCTTACCCAAGAACGTCCAGCCCAGGGCCACAACAGCAATTGCGTCCTAGCCTTTCACAACTCAGGCGGAGTCACCCGCCACTTACTCCTAGAGTGACGACGTCTCCCCCGCTGCACTTAAGAATTCCGCAGTTAAACTGTAATGGATTAACTGGGAGGATCAAGGAGATAGTAAATTTCATGAAGCGGCACAACATCCGCATTACTGCATTTCAAGAGACTAAACTCTCAACAAGATCTGCTTTGCAGACCTGTTCTGGGTATAATGTCCACAGGAAAGATCGCGAGAGCGGAAATGGACGCGGGTTCGCGTTTATCATACACCACTCAATGCAATATCATATTGATCTGGTAACCTTGCCGTGCGCGGACGTGTTTTTGATCGCTCTTCGAATTGTTATTCTTTTTACTTTGTAAATAAGTTTAATCTTTTATAAATATTCATTAATATAATAGAAAACAGTTTATAAGTTTAATTTCGTATTAAATCTTTACATAGTGCAGTATACATAGTGGCTTTTTGTGCAATTTAAACATTCAGTCTGTGTGTTCATAGATCATAGATTTTCACAAAAATTTGTGATAACTGCATACATTTTAAAATAAAATTTATCAATAACAGGCTTTTCTGATCTAAGTCCAGCGTGCAAATAAAACTAAATTATTCCACTATTATCCCAACGTTTCGCTAATCTTTGTTAGCATCTTCAGGGGGCATTTATTTTAAAAAATCCCTGCCACAAACAAAAGTTAAAATTACAAGATAGTTAAATGAGTAAAAATTTTTAACAAGAAACACTTACACTATTGGATTTCGTATCGAAAACATGAACATAAAACAACAAAAGCATTAGTCACTTAAACATATACATACATGAATAAACTATGATCAGTACCATCTAACCATCATGGTAGTCTTGTCAATACTAAATATTCTTATTTTTATATTTGTAAACATGCTATGTAGGCGGCAGCAATGTTTTCTGTATCCTCGCGTTTGTTCATTGTCTTTTCCCGTCTTTCCATTATTCTCAGGCTTTCCAATGTGTATCTTGTTGTTATTCTCTTTTCTTTGTCTATAATTTTCGCATTTTTAAAATCAGCTGTATGACCACTTGTCAACATATGCTGTGATAACGCTGTGCTGGTCTTTTGTTTTTTTATGTCAGCTTCATGTTCTCCCAGTCTAACAGCTAAGGCTCGCTTTGTTGTGCCAATATATATTTGATCGCATTTTTCATGTTCTCTTCCTTTGCATTTTATCTCGTATATAACGTTGTTTTGTTGTTGAGGCTGTATAGGATGTTTTGTTTTTGTATATATTGTAGAGACGGTGTGGTTTGATTTGTAAGCAAGGGTTGTGTGTTGTGTTGTTGCTATATTGTGATGAATATTTTCTGTCAACTTTGGAATGTATGTAACGCTGTAGAATTTCTTTTGTGTTTGTACTTCAGTACTTGCTCTTTTATCGGGTTGGTTGTTGCTTACAACTGGCATACAAAACCTACTTCTTCTGGACGACTAATAAATTATTTATCATCACAACCCATAAAATATAAGATCAATACAGCCAAAAATTTAATACACAAGATACTGACCATAAGCCACGAAAAATTCCACGACGCTAATAAAGACAAAATATATAGAATCCTAAGAAAAAACAATTACCCGATAAATTTAATACGCGAACTTATAGACCAGGAGACCATGAAAAGCAACAACCAACCCGTTAAAAGAGCAAGTACTGAAGTACAAACACAAAAGAAATTCTACAGCGTTACATACATTCCAAAGTTGACAGAAAATATTCATCACAATATAGCAACAACACAACACACAACCCTTGCTTACAAATCAAACCACACCGTCTCTACAATATATACAAAAACAAAACATCCTATACAGCCTCAACAACAAAACAACGTTATATACGAGATAAAATGCAAAGGAAGAGAACATGAAAAATGCGATCAAATATATATTGGCACAACAAAGCGAGCCTTAGCTGTTAGACTGGGAGAACATGAAGCTGACATAAAAAAACAAAAGACCAGCACAGCGTTATCACAGCATATGTTGACAAGTGGTCATACAGCTGATTTTAAAAATGCGAAAATTATAGACAAAGAAAAGAGAATAACAACAAGATACACATTGGAAAGCCTGAGAATAATGGAAAGACGGGAAAAGACAATGAACAAACGCGAGGATACAGAAAACATTGCTGCCGCCTACATAGCATGTTTACAAATATAAAAATAAGAATATTTAGTATTGACAAGACTACCATGATGGTTAGATGGTACTGATCATAGTTTATTCATGTATGTATATGTTTAAGTGACTAATGCTTTTGTTGTTTTATGTTCATGTTTTCGATACGAAATCCAATAGTGTAAGTGTTTCTTGTTAAAAATTTTTACTCATTTAACTATCTTGTAATTTTAACTTTTGTTTGTGGCAGGAATTTTTTAAAATAAATGCCCCCTGAAGATGCTAACAAAGATTAGCGAAACGTTGGGATAATAGTGGAATAATTTAGTTTTATTTGCACGCTGGACTTAGATCAGAAAAGCCTGTTATTGATAAATTTTATTTTAAAAAGAGAACTGATCGGAATACACAATTAATGCATACATTTTTGTTGGTAGCTGCCATTAGCAAGTCATTGTGTGCCCTTTTTGCTTTCTGTTGTGTTCGCTGCTAGCTATACGCTGTCTTGCGATTTGCATGCAGTGCTCCAAAATAACTCTCGCCCATATTTTTTGAACAGCTGTTCAATTTATCCTATACCTATAGTTTCGTTTGCCTATTTTTCTTTTGGTTTTGTTTAACTTTGCAATTATGTTGGATTGCTGTGTCAAGAAGTGCACCAATCAAAAGAAAATTTCCCGTGGTGATACTTATGTTTGTTGTTGGCTCTGTGATAATATGGCTCATGTTATCTGTGCCGGTTTCTCTCACATAGGTGGTCGGGTGGTTGGCCTAATATCCAGCAAAATTGGACTGAACTGGACATGTCATGATTGTCGTTCCGTAGAAAATGACATGACAGCTTTTATGAGGCAAACTCAGAAAGAGCTCAACAACATTTTTATTGGGTTTCGTGACCTTAACGAAAGATTCAAAACGATGAAAGCTCACTTTAAAAAATTGAAAGTAATATCTGAATCACCAAAACATGAGAAATGTATGCCCAACAATGATTCCAACTTGTCTTCGCGTCAGGGGCAAAGCTGTTCTCCTACAAATGTCCCTTCAACCGCGTTGACTGATACGAACAGGCTTGCCAAAGACGTTATGAACAATGCAGCTCAGGAATCTCCACAAGAATCTCCACACGGCTCTGTCGAGACTTCTAGTGAGACGATCTCTGGCAAATTAAATGATGAACGAACTAATAGTAGTACCTTTGCGGCTGTTTGTTCTACGTCACCAATGTTGATTTCGATGGACTCCCCAATTCATCCTACACCTCCACCGGTATCTTTAGTTCCAACAATAACAGTTACCGATACTGAAAAAAATAATACTTCATTGACGGGCTCGATAACCAACGCTGGGTCAAGCAATGCGTTTTCTGTCAACTGTCCTATAACGGCCGCACCTTCCCAGCTCTCTGGTGCGCTATCCGCTACTCCTTTGCAGGTGACTGCCGTGCCACCTCCTAGGGCTGTATTTGTGTCCCGATTACACTCCTCGCTTACCAAAAATGATATTGCTCATTACGTTTGCTCTAAACTTGGTGTTGCACCCACTAGTAACATCAATGTGTATAAATTTAACTTTAAATATGAGAGAGACATCTCCTCATTTAAAATATCTCTTTCAGATGAATATATCGATGAGGTACTTGATTCCTCTCTTCCTCCTCCTCTTTTTGGCCTAAGCATACTGTGGTTCACTTGTTCACAAGAAAGGCGAGGGCCGAACCTGTTTTATTGCAGCCAAAAAACGGTATGACGAACACAGTAATAACAACACAAAGGAAACTGCTGATCTGTCCCGTCTTCTCATTAATTACCAAAATGTTCGTGGTTTACGATCAAAACTTGTTCCATTCTTCCTTAATTCTTTCAACTTTTCTGCACAAGTTGTAGCTTTTACGGAGACCTGGCTAAAGCCTGATAATTACAATTCTGAGGTTTTTTCAAATAAATATGCTGTTTATCGGCGTGATCGCATCCCTAGAGCGGGAGGTGTCCTTATTGCTGTTAAATCTAACTTATCATCTGAGTTGATTTCGCTGGACAATATCTCTGATATCGAATTCATAGCAGTTAGGCTTTCATTTGGTAGCTATAGCGTAATTGTTTGCTGTTCGTATATACCACCTCATTCGGATATGGATGTTTATGCTAGTCATAGCTCTGCCATCTGCGATTTGCATTCGCAGTTGGGTGATAACCAATGACTTGTTGTTGTTGGTGACTTTAACTTGCCAACAGTTAGTTGGGTTAATATAAGTGATTCAAACTTTTTAACTTCCACTGCTCAACATGAGTTTCTCAATTGCTTGTTAGACTAATCTCTTTTATAGATCAACAATGTTCCAAATAGTGGAAATAAAATGCTGGATTTAGTATTTGTGTATGGCTCGGTGGGTACTGCCCTTACGCAAATCCCACCTTTATCCCTTCCAGAAGACATTCTTCTTCCTACGCTAGAGATATCACTCGATATCAGCCTACCCCGTAGGATTCAAGTACAGTCTCGTCCCCGATCTAGATGCTTCTACAAAGCGAATTTCATTGTGCTCAATGATCTGTTGGCTTCCCATGATTGGTCGGATCTCTATGCTTGCACTGATATCGATTCGGCAATCTATATATTTTACAGTACGCTTGATGGCTTCTTTGATACCTGCATTCCTACTCGCTATACCCTATGTTCGAATAAGCCCCCTTGGTTTTCAAGGCAACTTATTAGACTTAATAACATTAAATCTAGGCTTTATAAGAGATTCAAGAAATCTGGAGCATCTGCAGACCTCTCTAAATATCTAATAGCTCGTTCTAAATTTCACCGTCTTAATCAGCTTTGTTATTAAAATTACATGAGTTGTTGTAAAGCCCAATTTTTTAAAAATCCAAAAAAGTTTTACATTTTCGTAAATTCAAAGCGGAAATCTTCTGGGTATCCTTCCTCATTAACCTTTGGATGTAAAAGAGCTTGCACTGATGACGACGTTGCTGAACTATTTTCTTTAAGTCCACGTATTCTTCCAGTGGTTTTCATTCCGGTTAATATCCCTATCGCTTAGATAGCTCGAATTCCATTAGGAATCCTGCTCTTGATGGTAATATTGTTCTTCAGAGTCTTCAATCTTTGAAGCCCACCTTTTCTCCGGGGCCGGACGGTGATCCTAGTTGCGTGCTTAGGTACTGCGCCGAAAACATGTATGAGCCTATTTTAAAATTATTTGATCCTGACATCGGCCGCAGGGACAGTGTCCTAGAACATCACGGCTTATCTGTCCGGTCAGGCGATGTTAACCTAGAAATCATCAACATCTACATCCCTTCTGCCACCTGGTGCCGCAGTGGATACCGCCCTAATATCAGCGAATTACTCACTGGCAATAATCGTTACCGTGGTCATGTAAATCGTTCCCGAGATGGTCGACTAGTACCTTAATGGTGCTTTGTTACCGGAGCGTACCGGATCTATATCCACCAAAGGACCATCAACATCGATAACACTCCCCAGGGCCTTCGGGGAGTGTCTTTATCGTTAATATAACAACAACAACATATATGGCAATCAAACTTGCAGGCGGACAGCAGGGGTGAGATGTTGGCGGATCAAATAGAAGAAACGAAGTTCTGCACAATAAACGGAGACGCCCCCATTCGTATGGTAGGAAGCTGTCACATTTCTCCAAACATATCTATCGTGAGCGCAGGACTCGTAAACTGCGTCAACTGGCAGCCGATGGTAACATTGGTATCGCCGACTTCATCATCACCGAAAAACGCACTTTCATAAACTTTAAAAAAGGAAAGTGAGATGAATACAAATCCTTTACAGACAGCCGCTTTTCTGCCCTCCCTATCCCGACTGATGCTCGCCAAGGGGAGCGTGCTTTCCGCATGGCTATTGAATTCGCTTCTGCTCGCTTTATTCCCTCCGGAAGAATTCCCGAAATTCGGCTTTATTTTCCGGCGTAGAACGCAAATTAAGCGAGAGAACGTGACCTTATAAGACAACTCGATCCCGGCGACCCCCAAATAAGGGATATATACCAACGCATTAGATTGCTAGTTGATGAACACAAGCGGGCGAAATGGGAGGAGCATCTAAGTAGTTGTAACCTCTCTGCCGGTGTGGGTAAGCTTTGCAATTGCAAAAAAAAATTAGAAGTTCACATAAAAGTCTTCATGAAAGTTTAATAAATTCTCATAGTTTCTGTTTTGACGAAAATCTAGAACGCAACCCGGCAGAGAAGTTGAGGTGAACATAAAATTCCCTAACTAGGAAACTCGGATAATTTGTTAAGCCACGTGAACCTTGACAGTATACGTATGAATCAAAATCGGATATTAGAATACAGGAAAAAGAAAATTTTCCCCCCAAACGCAATTAATAGGTATTGTAATATTAATAATATATGCGGATTACTAATATAAATACATATATCTTATAGGTATGTGATTTAAATGTTTAAATTTGAATAAAAATAAAAATATATTCACAGATGCGCAAAGCCAAATCTACGCGACTTAATGTATGTACATAATATATACATACATGGAAGCATTCATTATATGTACCAAAAAAAATTAATTATCATTATAAAAATTCATATAATGGATTGATCGAAACGATTCTAAAAATTTGGCGCAATGTATTACAATATTTACAATTTTTTTCTTTGTTTTGTTGTATATTTATCTAGCTTTAGACACATGTGGTTTTATTCTACTAGCAGCTATAAATATGTATGTATGCTTATAAAAAAAGCTAAAGCAACATTATAATAAAATTGAATTTTATTAAACAAATGACATCAAAAGCGAAATATTAATGAAGTAAATTTTGTTTGGTTACTGGCAACCACAAAATTTACTTACAAGTTAAAAAAAATAGTTTAAATTTCTGTGTATACATAGGCGTATGTTGTGTTGCTGATACATCTGCACACAAATTTTAAGTATTTGTACACTTGAGAATAAGCATATTTAAAAGATGAATGTATTTCTATGCCTATGTATATACGCAAGTGTATGATAAAGTATGGGTGAGTTGATTCTACTAGCAACTATAACTATGATTAGATATGTGTGCTTATAGAATATGCTGAGTCAAAATTATAGTAAAATTGCATTTTATTAAACAAATGCAATCAAGCCGAAATATTAATGAAGTAAATTTTGTTTGTTGCTGCCAACCGCAAAATTTACTTACAAATTTTAACCTAAGCCTTAGGTAAAAAAATTAGCGCATAAGCTGAATGTGAGCAGCAATTAAACACGCCTCAAGTTTTGCGTTTAATGTAACATAAAATTAGGCGTAATTCTTATTACATATTTGGATGTTAACTTAATGAAAACGTTCTTCTTCTACAGTGTCATCCCAAGACAGCTTAATTGCTTAAATATACTTAAATTCAATTAATAATTTAAATTCAAAGAAAAAGAAAAGGTTTAAATTCCTAAATCGTCCGCATTACGGAACGAACTCACTCATTTGATGTTGTTCTCTTTGTCATAGCTGGTGCAGTCAGAGGCCGTTGGTGTGGGCCTCTGCTTTATGATGTCACTGCCGATGCTGCAGGAAGCCGTTTAGAAGGGTCTCTGCCTTTTGATGTCACTATTGGTGGCGCAGGAGGCCGCTTAGGTAGGTTTCTGCCTTATGATGTCACTGCCGACGCTGCAGGAGGCCGTTTAGATGGGCCTCTGCCTTTTGATGTCACTGCCGGTGCCGCAGGAGCCCGTTTAGATGGGCCTCTGCCTTTTGGTTGTCACTGTTGGATTTGCGTGAGGCCGTTTAGGTGGGCCTCTGCCTTTTTATTGACACTGTTGTGGTTGCAGGAGGCCTTTAAATGGGCTTCTGCTTTTTATTTGTCACTACTGGTGGTGCAGGAGGCCGTTTAGGTGGGCCTCTGCCTTTTAGTTGTCACTGCCGATGCTGCAGGAGGCCGTTTAGGTGGACCTCTGCCTTTTATTTGTCACTGTTGAGTTTGCAGGAGGCCGTTTAGATGGGCCTCTGCCTTTTTATTGACACTGTTGGATTTGCAGGAGGCCGTTTAGGTGGGCATCTGCCTTTTTATTGACACTGTTGGATTTGCATGAGGCCTTTTATATGCGCCTCTGCTTTTTATTGACACTGTTTGGTTTGCAGGAGGTCTTTTAGATGGGCCTCTGCCTTTTTATTGACACTGTTGGGTTTACAGGAGGCCGTTTAGATGGACCTCTGCCTTTTTATTGACACTGTTGGGTTTGCAGGAGGCCTTTTAGATGGGCCTCTGCCTTTTGATGTCACTACCGATGCCGCAGGAGGCCGTTTAGGTGGGCCTCTGCCTTTTGGTGCAGGTTTTGGTAGGCGTGGTTGATGGTGGTAGTTTGATGTTCCTGGGAAAAGAAAAAAAAGTAAAATAAGTGGCGTTTATTATTGTAAAGTATTCAATCTTTTTATTTTATATGCACTTTCGCAAATTTTGTCGGGCTTCTCATTTGCCACAGCGATTTGCTATTTGGCCCTTTGCCAGTGTTTGCAAAAAAAATTTCGTTTCAATGGGACGCGTTCCCACGGCAATGCGGTACGTAGCACACATTGCAGAAGCCGCGATTCACTATATCAGTGCCTCAGCCTCTACTTTTTTTAACTTTTTGTAGGCTTCTACGGAATTTTTTTCTTGTATTATTTCGGATGGAATCTTTCTTCGATTTTTTACACGTTACATAACGATTCCCCTTAGGGGTATTATTAGCAACTTATTGCCTTATTCACAAGTTACTCGGAATATTTCGAATTTCCCGGTCGACCACGCACTTGAACAACACTTTTCTTTATGATTTCTAAAATTTCCAGTTCTTACTGCGACTGCGCCATGGAGAACCGCCGTTAAATGGCATGATCTAACTGTGGTTGCCATGGTGGAACAATACAAGGTGGTGGCCACGGCGACATGCCTACGCCATTATTAAAAGCTCCATGTACCTTGTTTTTGTGAACCGATGTACTAATGTCAAAAGCATACCGCGCCAAAAGTTGATGTGTCAAATCCTATAAAAACGTGCGAGTCCGCTGCCACATTGTATAGTTACGCCATGGTGGTTGCCGTTAATGGGAATTTTACGACACCATTGGAATCTTTGACGATGCCACCCACGCGAAATTAAAGAAAATTTGTTTTGGCCACCCCAGGCAGACATGAGTGAGGGTGAATCCTACCTTTTCCCCTATCACTAGCCAACTGGTACGTTCCAAGGGTGAATCTCCTAAGTGGACCATAACAAGTATACTCAAATTTTAATTACATTTTAGTAGTTTATTGGAAGTAGCTTAAATGAAACCTAGCAGTATTAATTTGATTTTAATTTAGTAGAGTATGTTGTTTGTTCTGTTTTTTTTCTTGTAAATATTTACATTTTAATATATATTCAACTTAAATTTGTTAAAGTTCTACATTTTTAATCTTTGCTGCTTTTGAAATATATTTTTTTTTGTTTTATTTTTTTTTTTGGTTTTTACTTAAGAAATACAATTTTGTTATAAGTTATGAACAATTTTTATGAAATAGGTTTTTTTCTCTTTGAATATGCAAAATTTTGTGCTATTTTTCGTTTTTTTTTTTGTTTTAATAGTTTTTGAGCCTTCGCCGCTGGTTAAATGCTAGTAAAAAATTTTTTGGATTTATTTTTCAATCAAATTTAAAATTTAATAAAAGTGTTAAAGTAATGTTAATTTTTTTTACTTAGGTGATTTTTATGTACTACTTTTTCTTTGCTTTTAACGTCATCGAAAATACTTACATTAGGTTCGTTAATTTTAGTTATAATAAACGGACCTTGATAAATATTTTCGTGTTTATGATGTGGTTCTTTCCGTAAAAGTACTCTATCTCCGATTTTGACAATTAACGGACGGGCCGTTTTTTATATAGATTTTTGCTTTGTAACTTATTTTTATTTATTAGGTTTTGTGCCATTTTGTGTGCCTTCTGCATCCTAAACTTAACTTCTTTGGCATAGTTTTCGACATTATAAATTGGGTAAATTTTTCTTTTGTCAATTCATTAGGCAAACTTGCCTTTTTCCCAAAGATTAACTCGAAGGGCGAAAATTGATTGTCGAAAACTGTGCTAATCGTAGTATGGTGTAGGAAAGTAAAGTATTGTTACGAATATTAGCAACACTAAGGGGTACTGCCATCTCTAAGCCGATGATAAGCAGCGCCTTGCATGCACATCCATAAATCAATCATTATGTATCTACATAAACGAATCAAACATTATGTCTACACATATTTACGTACACGCAGCGGGAAAGAGATGCACAAACACATGCAGATATCTTATCTGAGATGCTCCCGAAAGTATGCAATTGTAATTGTGAAAGTGTCGCTGACAAATACGCGCGCACATGTGAAGCTATACACGTGCATCGGTAGTTATAATTATATGGCAGTAACTAAGTAAGTTCTGGAAGCGCTTAGAAGATGCAACGAGGAAATCACAGAGTATAAAAGCATTAAAGGTAGAGACGCTACAATTCAGTTTTGATTAAGACGCTATCTGGCGAGCAATATCAGTATTATTTATTGTGAAGAACTTTAATAAAGGCCATTTTTCCTCTATTCAATATTGGAGTTAGTTATTCAACAGTTTAGTGATTCCAACTTAGTAGAAGATTCCAAATAAGGGGAATTGCAAGTAATTCGTAACAATTGGTGTCAGAAGAGAAATTGTTGAACAAATTCGAGATGACAACAAGGACATGGCAAAGTTCAGTGAATTGAAGATCCAACAACTTAAGAAGGAGTTGGAGAGCCGTGGATTGAATACAACCGGCATTAAACTTGAACTTCAGGCACGACTACGAGCGGCAATGGAAGCAGAAGGAATTAACGTGGAAGAGTATGTCTTTCATCTTGATGTCGACGAGACAACAAAAATTGAAGAGAAAAACGAAAAATCGCAGACAGTTACGAGCACAGACTTGAAAATGATATTGGCTGCAATATCTGCACAAACATCGACAGTAGCATCAATGTCGTCGCAATTGGCATCCCAACTGGAAGCGCAAGAGGCACGTATAACAGAAATGTCATCACAAATATCCACAAATATGTCATCTCAACTGGAAGAAGATGGAATCGCAGGAGAACCGTATAACATCGAAGATTGAAGCACAAGAGGCACGAATATCCGAAATGTCGGCACAAATATCAGCGCAGATCTCTGCACAACTGGAAGAGCAAGAAGGACTTATTTCTTCGAAGATGGAGGCGCAAGACACAAAAATTTTGCAAGTTGAGAACAAGATCGATGTGCAGAGAAAGGTGATGTGTTATAAGAACCAGGATATACCACTTAACTTCAGTTTGAAGAAAGGGTTCAGTAGTAATCGAGTACTGGTGGAGAAGACTCGACAAAGACCACGAAAGTCAATGGCAAAGGTTGATCGATCGAATGGGCCAAATAAAGCAAAATCAAAAGTACCTGCGAGAGAAACCCTGGCATTGACAAAACCTAATGGACGCACAAAAACGAAGCAACGAATTTCCCAGAAAAAATGCGAGGGTAGTTTCAAGCCGGAGTGCACTGCTGCTGTGAAACGTGGGAACGATACTGATTATGCGAAGTCAATTCTTCAAGCGCAAGCTCTACGGAGTAGTTCATTGGCCAAACAACAGAGTGTGAGGGAACGGCCCAGGGTAATGAGTAGTAATATCAAACACTGGCATGATAAGAACTTTAATTCGGAAGGTTTCTTGGAGGGAGATTTGGTACTGATATACAACCCTCACCGGCGGAAAGGTGTTCCATCCAAGATTCGATGCAGTTGGGAACGCCCGTACAAAGTTGCGAAGAAGTTCAGTGATATCATCTACCGCATACAAACCATTGGGAAACCACGGAGTAGCAGAGTGGTACATTTGGAGATGCTAGCGGCGTTTAGATCGGGAGATTTGTCTGATCGGAACGATCAGACTTAGGTGGAGGGCAGTGTTACGAATATTAGTAACACTAAGGGGTACTGACATCTCTAAGCCGATGCTAAGCAGCGCCTTGTATGCACATCCATAAATCAATCATTATGTATCTACATAAACGAATAAATCATTATGTCTACACATATTTACGTACACGCAGAGGGAAAGAGATGCACAAACACATGCAGATATCTTATCTGAGATGCAATTGTATGCAATTGTAATTGTGGAAGTGTCGATGACAAATACGCGCGCGCATGTGAAGCTATATACGTGCATCTGTAGTTATAATTATATGGCAGTAACTAAGTAAGTTCTGGAAGCGCCTAGAAGATGCAACGAGGAAATCACAGAGTATAAAAGCATCAAAGGTAGAGGCGCTACAATTCAGTTTTGATTAAGACGCTATCTGGCGAGCAATAGCAGTATTATTTATTGTGAAGAACTTTAATAAAGGCCATTTTTCCATTATTCAATATTGGAGTTAGTTATTCAACAGTTTAGTGATTCGAACTTAGTAGAAGATTGCAAATAAGGGGAATTGCAAGTAAATTCGTAACAGTATTTTAAATAAACATCCCAATCAGAAAAAGTATCTTTCAGATATGCACGTAAGTATTCTTTAAAAATTCTATGATTACGTTCAATTGTACCAACAGTTTCGGCGATGGTATGCAGTTGAAAAATTGTGTTTTATATTTAAAAGTTTAGTTAATTCTTCGAATAATTCATTTTTAAATTCTGTACCTAAAACTGATTTTATGGCATTTATTGTGCCGTATGTTAAAATGAATCCTTCAAAAATTGCTGAAGCGATTGTTTTTGCCGATTTGTCTGGCACAGCGACTGTTACCAGGTATTTAGTCATGTCGCAAATCATGGTAAGTGCGAACTTGTTACCGTGTTTGGACTCAGAAAGAGGTCCTATTGTATCTATAACTAGTAGATCAAACGGTTTACAAGGAGTTGGTGTTAAAACGAGTTTTTCTTTCGTTTTTGGTTTAACCTTGTTCAAAAGACAATCATTACAACTTTTGATATATTTCGATATATCACGAGTCATATCTTTCCAATAAAATTTTGTTCGTAGTTTTGCGTATAATTTTTTCGTTCCGCAATGTCCAGCAGAAATGGGATCATTATGGTAAATTTTCATTAGCTTTAATTTTGTATCTTCATCTGTTACTGTCTCCACTGGATCTGTTAGTATAATTTCTAATGATTTTAAAATCTTATTTCCAACATCCTTGAAATTTGTAATAGTGTAATGTTCGAACAAAATATCGTTTTCAGGCCATTCAATCTGTTTTTACGTTTGCCGGCTTCTGATTGAAGCCTCGAAAGTAATTTCTCTAAAATCATTATTTCGTTAACAAGCTCAAAACTAAGTAACTCGAGTTTCTTATGTTTAATATGCGCAACAATTCTTAAATTTGTTGTTTTATTATTTTCATCGTAAGTAATTTCAGATCTTATTCGTGGAATCTTTTTTGAAAAATTTAATGAAAATTTGTCGTAGACATGTAAATTAAGTTGTTTTTCGTCGTTTTTGTCTGTTTTGCTAGGAAGGTTGTTGTCGTTTTGCCGTTTTGTCATTGATCTTGTCTGTACTGCTAAAATTTGGTTGTTCGATTCCTTAATTTTATCGATTGCAATACGCGATAGTGCATCA